>NC_141856.1:10799941-11103634 GCF_024713525.1 Acromyrmex echinatior | reverse complement strand
ATTTTTATAATGGATTTTATTATAAACCATGGTTTTGTTGATTTATGAAATCCTCGGTATAAAACTAATCAGTCATTGCGCAGCGTTAACAATGTCTTTGTAAACTTCTGCTTTTTTGAAGATGTTTCACAAGTCGTATGCATTATTTGGACATTATCGAAATCTCAAATTTTTGAAACGGTTTGCAATCTGTGGTGAAAATCGAAAATGAAATTTTGTATCACGTTATTAATGATTGCTATAATGGTTATGACTATCGTATCGTCACCGCTACAAAAGAAAATTCAACCAAATATCGAATCGACTCCGAAAACATCGACGACGAATGATGATATACGCATAATATAAAATGTCGTAACGATGCCGGAATGGCCTTTTCCGTGTCCACCTGGTTATAAACATGACGCGAACGGAAAATGTCGGTTTTTGACAAATCATAAAAAGTAGTTTCAAGAGAAACTAGATAACTTGTAAATAAGGTAAAGTGCGATAATTCTGCCGAGGAAATTAATTAGGAAGAAACATATAAGGGAAAAATAAAAGAAATTGCAGAAGAATGAAAATTGGAATATTCGGGAAAATTTCTTAATGTTATTAATCCGGAAATAATCAATTACAGTGTTTTATTAAAAAATGTTGTAAAATATTGTTTTATATGGATATTGGTTAATATATATTTTCTTTCTTTTTTAATAACTATTTTTTACGAATAAAAGAGAAGAGTGCTATTTTTCAAAGCAGGTTTTGCTTATTATTAGTAATATTCGTACGTAAATATACAAATGCAATTTTTAGTTCTATAGACTAACTGTTTTTCTTTGGTTATTTTTAATTATGAGATTATATATTTTTAATTGTAATTTATTTAATTGTAAGATAATTATTTCAATTCATGATTGTGTTTTAAGTTCGACAAATTGAATCGGCAATTTATACAATTAAAAATTGTATTTATACAGTCATATATAAATATTACTAACAAGGAAACACGACGAACACTTCCTCTCATTTTAATAAGCTTTAGATATATTAAAATATAAACGAAAATAAAAGATTTTTATATATGTTGGAGGATAAAAATCTCCTTGGAAAAAATTGGTTTTTTATTAGGTGTTGGAATTAATTCGTAGCGTTTTTTAATGAAAGAATGTTATTTATTTCACATGAGCATTAAAAAATACATTAATGAAAGTACTTCCCATCACTTGTAAAACGCTACGAATTAATTCCAACACCTAATATTTCATAGTGAATATACTGTGAATATATTGTCGAAACTATGAGAGATAAAAAAAATGTTTTAAATAAAAGTTAAATAGTTTCAAGAGTACTTTATAATAATCATTATAAAAAGTTATTTAAATAAAAATTTTTTTAATAAAAAAATTTTTTTTTATTTTTTTAATTTTGATTATGAAGTAATAATGGTCTTGAAACCATTTAGCTTTTATTTAAAACATTTTTTTTTGTGTTTCTCATAGTTTCGATGATATTCATTTAAAAAAAAAACTGATCTTTTCAAAAGAATTCTTTTACTCCCTTAACTTTCGACTTAGCATGTAAAAAAAAAATATTTTTTATTTTTGTTTATATTTTAACATATCCAAAGCTATTTAAAATTAGGGACGATGGTCAGTTAATTGTATTTCTTTATACGTACCAAGACCTGCTTTGACTAAAAATGGCATTTATATTTTTTCTTTTTCTTCTTACCTTGCCTGTGGTTTGTATTACACTTCTCTCAAATGCTTGTGGAGCGTATACTAATTATTTAATTGCCGAGCATATACCTACAGTTTTAATGCCTGTTTAAACGGTGAACTTTTCGAGAGGTGTTTCTGTGGGTAAGGATACTCTCGGAAGATTGCCGACCTTTCCCCGAGAAGAGATACGAGCGTAAATATTTTGGTTCCTGGGATTTGAACCGAGGATTTCTGGCATGATAGACCTGTGCTCTCTTTGTTATGCCAGCTCGCGCTCATATGCGTTCTTATTTGTGTTTAAATATTTCTCTGTTTATATATATATTATATATATATATATATATATATATATATATCATTTATTTTGTTCTTTACAAATTTTTAAATATGCAATTCCATTGAAAACTCGCTATAAAGGCGTCATATTAATAAAAATCTCAATTTTTTTGAAATATGGTCATAATAAGCTATATTTAACGTGTGTGTATGTGTGTGTGTGTGTATATATATATATATATATATATATATTCTGTTTAATATTTAATTTGTATCTACTTTTTTCAGAAAATTGTAATTAAATTTATAATATTCGTAGATATTAATAAATAAGAGAAGACAATCAATAATATACAATATGTTGTTAATAATATTAATTTTAATTAAAGTGTAAAAACACGTACTCTCCAGATGATCATTTACGTAAAAAAAAAGAAATTAAATAACTATTCCCGGATTAACAACGACGTCGTTGTAAATAACAGGAGATTAGCGAGAAAACGCCCTTTTAACGAAGATATTTCGTACGTTATAAGCGTCGTTTAGAGGAATCAGGGTCAAACGTTCTGT
Source organism: Acromyrmex echinatior (assembly GCF_024713525.1). NCBI lineage: Eukaryota > Metazoa > Arthropoda > Insecta > Hymenoptera > Formicidae > Acromyrmex > Acromyrmex echinatior. The sequence goes on along the minus strand of NC_141856.1, from coordinate 11,101,085 downwards.
GTGAATATCACAAAAAATGAAAATTTAAGCCATGTTGTTAATCTCCTCCGTGACGATGATGACTGTCGCGTTGTCATCGTTGTCGGAAATAAAAAGAATTGACTGCTACCGAAAAATCAACGACAATTGAATTCTAGATTCTCGGTCGCATGTAATAATGGCGCCGATTCGTGTTTCATGACACATTGATTTTGTATTCCGTCGATCAGCGACGTGATTCAAACAAAAAAATATTGAAAAATTTTTAAAATAAAAAGTGATTCAGCACTTTTGCAATTTTGCAGTAACATTGCAAATGTTTTCTAAGTCAAGAGAACTAGTTTTAGGATATTCCTTCACAGAATTATATACATTTAAAGATTTTTTTTATTATATTAACTTATAAAATGTCTACATATAAAATAGCTTATAAAATTTTTAAGTGTGAATATCTCTAATATGTATTTTTTTTAATCTATTTTTTGAAAATGCGTTTATCAACAAAAATTTATGTTTTTCAAACTTTTGGTATTGCCTCTGAACCAACAATTACTCCTGAAAAACATGTATTTTCATTTCCTTTTCCAGAACATTCCTGCATATATTTCACATGTTTATTTTAGCGATTGTATTATTCTAGCTTATTCTATAGCTATTTAAATATACCAATAGAGCAAAATGTGTGTGTGTGTGTGTGTGTGTGTGTGTGTGTGTGTGTATGTATCTAAAAAGAAAAATATAAAAAAATTTAAAACCATTGCATATAATTCCTTTTTTATGTCGCCAAACAAGGACCATTCATTCATGAGCTATTATTTTTTATATTTGTTTGCAGATACAACGATACGAGCGGTGTAATCCTACAAATGTCACAATGAAATATCATAACAACGCATGTCGAGAGATTGGCCAAGCTATTTGTCCGCTTTGCATCAGAGAAACAAACTTCACCATCGATGCGATCAATGTATATTATTTATTAGTTGTTTTAGTGTTTACACAGTAATACTTGCAATTATAATATGAGTCCCGATTTATCATAATAAAATACATTTTTATCTATGTTTTTTTATGTTCATTTTTTTTTCACGTCAAATAAAAATCATATATGTCAACAAAACCTAGCAATAAGTAGAAAAAGCTTACAGAGCTGTATGTTTATGCAAATTACACATCACTATATGTATTGAAATTTAAATGACAAATGAATTGTCGAATTTAAACTGATTTTTCTCTAATAATAGTATTTAGTAATAATTCCTATCCGAGAAAAAAAGCTAACAACGAATATTAAATAAAATATTATTAATAGCTGTGTGTGTATGTATGTATATATATATATATATATATATATATATATATATATATATATATATACCAATTTTGTCTCCAACATGTTCTTTAGGTCAGCTATATTATCAGATTCCAACGTTTATTGATCTAAATACAACCATGGTATTGACAGCACGAAATAAATGCCAGCAGTCAATTTTAATGCCAAACGTGCAGCAAAATACGCGAAAATACGAGCCTATAATTCTTATCCCATATAGAAAAAAGTTACAATGCACATTATTAAGTGTAGCGTTATTAATGATTGTGTATGCAAATCAGTTTTGTTTCAAATCTATTCTTTAGATCAGCTGTATTATCAGATTTTTGACATTTATTGATCTAAAAAACGATGGTATTGACAGCATAAAATAAACGCCAGCAGCCAATTTTAATGCCGAACATGCGGCAAAATACGAAAATACGAGCCTCCGATATAGTTATCTGTCTTTTCAGTTTTCTATTCATACATTAAATTGTTCGCCGATATGTACAGTAACCTATTTTTTATTGATCAACAAAAGTTACTATTAAATAAATATTTAAAGTATCTTTGCAACTATGTCAAGATCGATGTTACTCTGTAGCTATACAGAGTCTACAACAGAGTTATAGACTGGATGGAAGTCATAAGAAACGATATATGTGTGAAGCTGAGTAGTTTGTATATTATCCCAACATACATATTTAGTATCAATTTGTTAGAGTTGTGTGAACACTCCGTTTACATATTAATATTTCACGGACATTTTCACGGAAAAGTAACAGACGCAATAGCTGTTTATTGACAACATCGATATTAATATACTTTAATTGCGATAATTAGCATTTTAATCTGCATAATTGTAATTTTTTATCGTAATAAAGCAAAGTGCATTGGAAATATCTGAGTATAAATAGGAAACATGCAGTAGCACAGTGGCAAAATACTCGCTAAGATAAACAGAGTAAAAGAAATATTAAGTGCAAGTAAAGTTGGAAAATTTTGCGATAAGTTACGAGAAAGAAAGTCAAGAAAAGTCAAGAAAAGCGAATCGAGAAAACGGTAAAGATTAGTTAACAATATTAGTGATGCGAGAACTTCGATCCTTACTCGCATTTCAAATTGCATTTTTAAACAAAAAAGTTATTGCGTCGTTTAGAAATGAAGTTCTTTGGTGGTGCTTTCCTGATACTTGTGACAATGATGTTAATCTTGGTGCCACTGACAGTCGGTCAAAAGAATAAGGATGTATATACACAACCCAAGATAGAGACACCCTGTACTGAATGTAAGGTACAATCTACAAGCATTATAGATGCACCTAAAATAACAACCGCAAGTCCATGTCCGGAGGGCCAGAGACAGGATTCCAGTGGAGTATGTCGTTCACCCATGTAACGATCAAAAAACACAGGTAGTTTCTTTGGTAGAGCGTATTTAGGTTTGTTAGAACAAATTATCTTTAAAAGCAAAACATAGATTCCAAATTAATGTAAATCACGTTCAATTATGTTTCAGATTTGGCAACGTGTAGATTTACATAAATTTATATGAAAACTTTGGATTTCGATATATGGATATTTTTAATATAATATTTCTATATTAATATAATCTACAGTGATATAATATTTTACATATAACAATTAAAAATATAAATAAAAATAACGGCTCAATAGAATTAAAAATTCAAATAAAATAAAAGGCTATTTGAGTCAAAAGGACTGATAGCTTATGCAAAATTGAACGTAATTTTTAAAAATAAAATTACATTAAGTCTAAACATACGTTTCGATCTTTAATTTAGACAGTGATTATAAAAATATAAAATACAAAACTGTTACCGATTTGCCAATACATAATTATACCGTTGAATATTCGAGGTAGCTTTCTTCATTGCTCTCTAATTCTCTTTATAATGTTATATAGTAATACATTGAATAAATCTTAAATTACCTATAATAATATCGTGCGGAACTGGCAGACATGCGAATTATTCAAAACCATATACAATATGACAGCATTTGAAATTCATGTATCATGTATCAAATGTACTGAATCCCCAGATCTGCCAAATTCACTTATTTTATTCTATCAATCAGCCTCAACAATTTCAAATTTTTCATTTATACAACCTTCTTCCTCATGAAGAGGACCTATAATATAATAATTCTATATATATTTTTATTTGATTTTTATATCTTTTTATTATTTATCAGAAAACAAATATTTAATTAACTGTTCATTAATGCTAATAATATTAATAATAATATTGTAATTTTGAATATAGCTTTAAATACATTAACAATGATCAAAACAAAATACATATGCATATAATTTTTTAATAAAACTATATTAAATTATAATTTACAAAGATATAAAATAAATCATTGTATTATATATTTTATCTATTTTAACAAACTATATAGAGCTTGTAATATTATTGTATAAATTTATTTACTAAAGTATAATTGTGCAGTATCTCTGAAAATTATATGTCCTGGCTTCCCAAGGTATATATGTATTTTATATTTGCAGGCTTGTAGATATCAACATTTCAGCAATATCAACTAAAAGCGAGACCTAAAAATATCGTCTCAACAAACAGAAAAGTGAAAATACACACTATACGTTTTGTATTCATCAGGATTATATTGTAATAATTTCAAATTGTACAGTTAATTTTAATTGCCTTGATCATGATCGTAACATTCCTGAACAACATTTAAAAAGGTTTAATCATCAATCGAACACCTTAGCTATAGTAATGCTAATGCCGGCGGTATTGTAATTTTTAAGTTTTATAACTCAAAAAATATTTAATGAAAAAATATTTTGTTACATTGTTTTGAAAAGTTCTCGAGGTAAATTATAAAAATATGTAATAAAAAAAAATAAGGGTTTCCATTTAAAAAAATCAATGTAAGCTTGATCTAATCTTGGCACTTAAGATCAAACTGTGCGTGATAAGATTAGTAAATAGATCGTTTTACTAGTAGATAAATCTTTTTAAATCCTAAAACTATTGCTTGAATATATTTTTGATTGTACCTTATTCTATGAAGAGATAAAAAGAGTGTGTAGGTGATCTGGCACACCGGGGGGACCTGTATATAAAATAATTTTTTCAATCCTATAATTTCATACATTTACTTTTATATTATCTGAAACCTAGTAAATGTATTTAATAAAACACGAAAGAATACCCAGAAATCTTTTTAAACGAGTTATCTGCATGAAGATATCAGGTACTTCTCTTGAAATTTCGTACACTCTCACATTGAATAATAACTGCTCTTCTAGGCTTCTAGGCTGCTATCTTCTAGATTTCGTATTTATAGATAATTAAAGTTTTTTTAACTTCAATCCAGCTAGCAGTTGTTCGAATTTACTATAAAAAAGTTATAGCAATATAAAAAAAATCGCCGTACTTTAGTAGCTAAGGTTAAATAAAATTTATGTCGATTATAATTAGAAGATATTTTATATAATTAATATAAAATTTTTAATTAATATAAAATTAATATAAAATTTTTTGCATCGAAGTAACGATTTTTTCGTAAGTTTTCATTAAAATTCTATCAAATATTTTGATATTTAAAATTTATCAAATCATTCAATATAATTTTAATATCACACACAAAAAAGTTATAAATAAATAAATTAAATTTATTAAATTATTAATAAATTCAATTATAAAATTACATTAAAAAGTTATTATTAAAAGAACTGTTACTGAATTTCATTTTGACGTTTATGATATTTCTGCCATTTTAAACTTATTGTGTCAATTTTGACATTCATAGATTAATATTCAGCGGTATAAAAACCTTTAAATTTAAATAATACATATAATTAAAAAATATTTAATACTCTAAATAGCATATGTAAATTACAACATTTCAAAGCAACAGATTTTGCATTAATCAAAAAATCTTTTGAACTGTAATCGATACAACAAGAATTCAGCTTTTAGTATTGCTTTATTATATATTTTAGAAGATAATTTACATATGCTAAAAGTATATGTAAATTACAATTTTAATAACGTGATATATTTTATATTTTACATTAAACAAATATCTTTTTAACTTTATAATCGACCGATATAACAAAAATTCAGCTTTGAAGAGCTAGAAATCTTGACAGTATACTTAATTTTGATCATAATAAAATTTTTTCACCATATTATATATCATAGTTACAATATGCTCTGAAATAATTTTTAAAATTGCCTTTTTGCAATTTTAAATATAAATTTTTTTAAATTGTGATAACAATAATTTAACGGGATCATATTCAACATTCAAGAAACTATGGGAAACAATTTATTTTGAGAAATAATATCTTTATTTTTACGCATTTTTTTTGCTAAATAATGTTATTACCGACACATTAAATGTAATAATCTTTGTATTTCAAAAAATTATCTTCTGAAATATATAAAATAACGCAATTTCTTTTAAAATATATACGTATAATTATACGTTTGACCTTCCTTTGTGATGTGAAATTCTGTCGTTGTAACTTCTCGTTTGAATAAAGGAGAATATACTGCTTCATAATCGGTTCTTTTAAAAGATGATCATGAAGCTTGCACAATCAGGAAAGATACGATAACTATAAGTAGAGGAAGTAGATGTATAGGAAAGAAATAGTACTGCACGTTTTGTTGAAAGGATAAAGTGCGTACTAAAGATCCAGTAAATCGAGTTAAGAATATTGAAAAAAGAGAAGATATCTTTCACGAAGAAACAAAGAGAGAGGCAAAATAAGAATTCCTTAAAGTTCCTTCAAATTATTTTATATTTTATATTTTACTAAATAAAAAAATTAAAAATAAAATTTAAAAATATCAAAAAAATATTTAAATATTTGAAAATATGTTAATAAAATGTTTAGAAAATTAAAAGAAATAGAAAATTTATATATAATATATTCGACTATTTCATAGAAATAAAAGAATAGATAAACAATATATGATGTTTAATTTGATATTTTGTAGATTACGTAAAATATTCAGATTTTTCGCAATAAAAGAATGAAAATATTCCTTGATGTTTTATTGACAATCACGTTAATGATGGCCATAATGACATCATTAGAAATATGTATTATGACTATGACTATGGGTACCAGCATAAAATAAAATATTATTTATCTATCCCATATATCATTGATGGTCCCATAAAACCACTTTGCCCAACAAGGCAGAAAAAAGATACTCATGGGACATGTCAGACGCTGTTACAACAAAGATAATATGCAAGTAATTATCAATTTAATATTTCACACTCAATTCCTAATAGAGAAGCAGTAAAACTTCAAACATAATCGCACCAACATTCGGTAATATAATGCAAAGCTGCGAGAACCAAATAAATTATGTACGATTGTTTAAGCTGTTAGGAAAATGAATTTTAGCTGAAGTTATTAAATATAGAAATGTTAAACCGTGGTATTATTAATTCAAGCTAATGAACGTAAACTTTTAAAATAATAAAAGAAATAAAAAACAAAAAAAAATTTGTTAATGAACGTAACCTTTTACGTTCATTAAAAAATTTTCTTTTTGTTTTTTATTTCTTTTATTATTTTAAATATTGCATACCAATATTCAAAATATAACAGAAATATGAATTTCGATATGTAATTGTACTAAAAGAATTTTATTCAATATATACTATACATATAAACATTACAATAATTAATAATTCAGAAATATCAGAAATTCCAATCACCTTTTTACAATTCATGTTTTATATGTTATTTATTTTCTCGTTTTGATTTTGTTTTTTTTTTTTACAGATTCATAGATATCGATGACTTTTATAATTCAAAACTCACTGAATAATCTAACATATAGGTATGCGATAGACTTATATAATTTATAACAGTAATGTACAACTACACTAAATTATAAAATAATTTCAATTTTCATGCTAGTACCAAATATTATATTATTTCGTAAAGTCACTATATTATAATTAATAAATTAATTAAATCATTAAATCTAATTATTAAAAAATTATTTTTGTTCTAGTTCAATTGAATGATCCGTTTATAACAAAAAAATGTTAATATTGGGTCATCTAAAAAGTATCCGCGGTACTTTGTCACTAGATATATGACCATCAACACACATCTAGTGACAAAAAACCGCGGATACTTTTTAGATGACCCAATAAATAAAAGAAAACTTTTAAATTTCTAGATACATTCAAGTCAATTTAATAATTACATATTTAAATTTATATCTTAGCAAGCGTAATTTCTTATATGTAATAGTAATAAAATTTGCATAAATCGAAAAACATGGATTATATATAGTGAGTATTGGATAAAGAATAGCAATGCAGTTCAATCTGTTGAATCGATCAGGCGTAGCGGCACGAATCGAATTTGCGGAAAACGGAAGAAGTTGTGGTAAGATTATAAAAGACAAAGAAATTAGAATAAAAAGAAAAATGAGAGAAACAGAGAAAGAAAGAAAGAGAATAGACAAGTTCTACTTTTTTCAAAGAACTTAAATAAACAAAACAATAAAACTATCGCAAATTCTAAATATTATAACAACTATGCGGTATACTCGATAAATATACTCAATATTTATAAAATAATACGATAAAATCTTGTATAATATTTGTAATCTGCAATTATACAGATATATTTACAAAAATTGCAGAAATTTTGATTTTTTAAAAAATATTAATAACTGTTTGCGCAATTAATTTCAACATAATATTTCGGCAAAATAATAACAACATAAGGAATCATTTGCTAAAATAAATTTATACAGAAATTACCCAATAATTGAGAAAAATATTTTAACTGTATTTTAAAATTATAATTGTGCTCGTAAAAAACGCACAATTATTTCTAAATTATGTATAGAATATTGCAACATGAAATATTATAAGTTTAGCATAATTAAATTAAAAATTTTGGAATCAAATAGTTTTTGGCATATAAACTGATGTTTAGAAGTATTTGTATGTGTTGAGCATGAAAATAATTGAATAAAATAAATATCCTGATTTGTTACTTTAATATACTGGCATCTCATTAATTATATTCTTGAAAAAAAAATGAATAAAAAATATTTACACCTCTGGTGTAATTGGATTTATCTAATTTCTTACAAATGCGATGTAGAAATTTTATTTATTTTCGAACAAAATTGGGGATGAGTAAATCTAAGAAATTCTAAAATAACAACAAAGTTACATATTAATTTTTGTATTAATGATCAATCAATTTTCATATTTCATAAATAAATTAATTAAATTTTATAATATTTATTTTTAAGAAATTATTTATTTTTAGTAGCATTTTACACATACGCACACATAGTGGTAAAATTGACTTTTATTAACCTAATGTTATCACCCATCAATTTAATTACATGTAATCATGGAATTTTTATATCAATAACGCAGTTTATGTCAGATGAGAATATGAGACGGAAATTCTATCCAACACAATTTTAACAGAGCAAAAACATATTTACATGTTTACTTTAATTTCAATAATTGTTTTACGAAGACAAAATCTCGATGTTAACTATTCCAGTCATAAATATAATTCAGTTTCTGAAGTACTTTTATTGAACAATGCGCTTATCAAAAACTACACATTCTAGCTCGCAATAGATCTCTTCCAGAAATATGAAATATGTCTTCAACGTCTGCTTGTAAATATTTACAGAAACTCAGCTTTTCGGATATGTCAGTTGAAAGCTATATGCGATGTGAAGTTCCAAAATATCATATGATAGCAGCAACATATGTAGTAGTAAAATAGCACACAGAAATATTTCTACACATGAATATTTTATCTATCAATAAAATGTTGAGACTTATATACAAATTACATAAAAATTATATACAATTATTATTTAATTATATACAATTATTATTTAAATTTGATTATTGATAGCGTATATATGTATATGTGTTTTCATTACACAGAAAAAAAATGTTGCTAGCTACAGCTAATTCTGATTAGCTGAAATTAGTTACTATAGCTATGAAATTTGCTAATACATACAAAGGATTTGCTGCTGTAGCTAATATAAGGATGTGATAGCAAAGTGTCTGTTACAGATCAATTTATTTAGCAGCATGAAATTAGTTGTCATAGTTAACGAATATGTCAATGTAAAAGATATGTATAAAAGAAAATTATCTCTACCACAGTTAAATATGGTTTGCTGAAACTGTACTTGCCAAATTGTCTGCTACACAGAAAATATTTGCTGCTATGATCAATGGATCGACATAATAGCAAAATGTTTGTCTGTTACAATGATAATATTTAGGCCTCACAGCTAATGGAAATTAGATCTCGCAGATACGATGTTAGGTATCCATATGTTACGATTGAAATTTAATTACCACACGCAAATTTTTACTGCTGCAACTTTTTTTTCCGTATATATGTATTTTCCGTGTATTGCTGAGCTCACAAGCTTGTATTAAAAAATTATACTAGTTCATAATTAGTTTCTTCCATTATGCTAATGGAATTCATATAGTCTAAAAAACATATATACAGATTATAGATAGTAGATATGCAGAAAGAAAGAATGACATATACGCGCATATTTCCCGAAGGTATAAAGTCTTCATCATTAAAAAATCTAGAAAATTTTTGTAAGTTTATATATAGTAACAATAAAGTTGTAAAACAGAAATATTTTAAAGAAATAAAACGAAAACTGCCATTTGAAAAATATTATCAGAAATTTTAAGATAAATTTTAAAGAAGAAAATACATAATAGAGATGCGAAAAGAAATTGCAAGTATTACGAAAAATGACGCTAATATGAAAAATACCGTTACTTCCTGTATAATTTTTACGTCTAACATAAAATATCGCCTACCAATGAAAATAAAATGAGATAACTTTATTTAAAGATAAATGTGTAGGATTGATACAAGGTTATCGCATATTTATTTTGCTTCATCCTTATATTTAAGTATAATTTCGCGGAAATGAATGTTTATTCACTTGAGTAGTTTTATCATAGCTGTTATCAATGCATAATTCATAACTTTTTATATACTGTCATCAAATATATCAACATTGATAGTTAGTATTTATATAGAGTATATATATATATATATAGAGAAACATCTTTATATAATAATCACAGTTTCTAGTAAAAGTAATCATACAATTTCGCATTTTCCAAGTATCGTTTGAAAATGAAATTACTTGTGAATATCCTCCTAGTAATTACACTATTAATAGCCATAGTGATTCTACCTGGAGTTTATCAGGAACACATAACTGATACAACATTGTCTCACACTTTCCCGCACAATATGATAATATACGTGCCAAATAGAATTTTCCTTCGTTGTCCAGTAGGCCAGAGGAAAGATAAGAGCGGAAATTGTCGCCGGATCATTTAATTCGTAAAGAAGGTATTTATTGCAACATAATTGTAAACATATGAGATGAAAAGAAACAAATTCATCATATTCTAAATGCACAGAGCCTTATATCTTCATCATATCTTTCTTTATTTCCATCTTTTCTATATTTTTTCATTTAAATATGATGATTTTATGCAGCATTTTTATTCGTTATCATTTATTTTATGATTTATATTACGAACTTTTATGGTACGAACCATTCCATATTTTAAGTATTCTTGGTGTGTCAAGAAATACTTAATTGATATTTATATGTAGGTAAATCTTTGCAGCAATCAAAATTCCTTGGTTCTTAGAAATTTATTATTAAGTACGATTAATATTTAGTGGAAAGAAACATTTGTTCTATCTCCCTCCCCCCCCCCCCTCTCTCTCGCTATAACATCTCGTTTTAAATGGGTCTCGTTTTATATGTATATAGCGATGCAACATAATTTCCCGCACGAGAAAGATACTATCGCATATCTTTTCCAGATCGACAGGCTTTTTAGAATATATTCGCTACATGTTACAGCTATGTCCCATCAATAATTCTATTTTTCAAACATTTTCTGACATATAAAGATTGATACATAACATAGATGGATAACTAAATCTTTATACTGATTTATCGTTTACGCAGAAACGATCGTGAAATTCTATTAAGTTTCTTTTTGACAAAAAAATGTGTATAATTAAAAGAATATAAATATTATAAATATTTAGAATATGGGAGAGAATTCTATATATTTTTACTTGTATTTTTTCTAATTTGTAATTAATTAAATTTAATGATTTCTTGCAAAATGTTTATACTTATATCCAGTTACAAGTATCTTTCAGAATACAATCATACCTATTCTTTTTTCAACTATCTTTTAGCTCTTACAATTAACACTTTTTACGCACATATAAATCTTTATAACTGTTGTAATAAGTAATTGTTAATATTAAGTAATTGTTAGTAATTGTTAACTTCTTAATTTTCGGAAATAATTAGCAAATGTCATTAATAATCAGTTTTGTTCATAACAAAAAAGCTTGATAAGAAAATACAAATAAATATATCAAGTATGCAACAGGCAGTAAAATTAGTTTATGTGAGAATCTAGAAGATAAATCTGTGAGTTAAAAGATAAGTTATAATATCAAAAATTAATGAAATCTAAAAATAAAAAAAAATCTGATAAATAGTTCAAAAAGGTGAAATATCTAAAATTTAAACGTAAAAAAAAATTGAAAACATAATATATTAAAGAAATTTTTATTAAAAGAATTTTTCATGAATATTAATTTGTTACTCATTATATTTATTGTTACGCGTCACAAATTTTTTTCAAAAATCTGTTTGATTTTTTTTCCAGTTACGTCTTTAAATATATTAAAATTAATATTTTTTATATACATACGTAAATTTTCATAAATATAGTTAATAATCGCTAATATAACTTCTTATTTCTCAGAAACGATCGCTGAATTTCATTAACAACAACAAAAAATATATTAAATTTTAATAAGTTATTTGTTTGAATAGTCAACTTTATATTTATTTTATATATATACACAGAATGTTCCGTAAGTTTTTGCCAATCGCTTTTGTATAGATAGAAAAGACTAAACTGAGTCGAAAAATCCTGTACCATTTCGCAATTTTTGCAATAGTTAACGAGATATTAATTACTAAAAAATTGCTGAGTATTGGTTTTCAATAATTTTTTACTCAAATACTATAGAACTTTATAGAAAAATAGAGAGAGATAAAAGTTATTTATATTCTTCTCATAAAGTTCTGAGAATTTTTTCAAAATTTTTTCAAAATTTTTTAATATCATATATTTTCATGTTGATAAAAATAAAAAAATACACTATTGAAAAGTTGATAAAAAGTACTGAAATAATAAAGGACTTTTCGATTCAGTTTAATTCACTCTTTCTATACAAAAAGTTGGCAAAAACTTACGGGACACTCTGTATATTTATTCGATACAAGAATCGTAAATTTGATTTAACTATCATTTTTTTATTGAGTAAATGTTTATTTACTATAAGTAAATGTTTAGTTGACATTGTTCAAGTAAATATTCATTAAAATTTAGAACATTTTTTCTCAGTTTTGTTCATAAAAGGTCCGATTGAAGGAAAATAAATAGATTTATAAATAAATTATGAAGTTTATTTATTGGAAGCTGAGAAATAATTTTGTGAGTCAAGATAAAACAACAATAAAGTTATAACAACTCGCACATATTAATACAAGTTAAAAAATAAGAAAAAGTCTAACAAAAAGTTCGAAAAGGAAGTGGAATATCGAAATATAAGAAGGAATTAATAACACTATACATCTGTAGGAGAAAGAGAAAAGGATGAGGAAAATAAGATATTAGAAATAGGTATACGTAACGATATTGAGAAATTCAATTTCAACTTTTTATTATTTCTCGAACCATGTAATATTGCAGAAAAATGAAATTTCTTGTGAAGATATTGCTGTAATTGTAATATTGGCGACTTGTAATCCTACCTGAAACTTGTCAAAGTATACAAAGAAAAACTATCGCAATTGAAATCATAACTGCTCCGAATCGAAGAAAATCTTCCAAACTCCATCTATGTTTAAAAAGCCAACAAAGAAATAGACATAACTATCGCTAAATCGCTAATATAATGTAACTATATTTTATTAATGTATACAATCTTTTCCCTAGTTTATTAAAGATAAAAAAACATAGAAAATTTATCTAAAAACATCGAATATTTTTTTCAATGCAACAAATGCATTTTTTAATAATATTTCATAAATGTAATTTTTTAAAGGTAATTAAAAATTAATAATTAACTATTGATTATTATTTTTTAAATTAATATGGTGTTTAATTGATTTCAATAATTGATTAAATTAGTCGTGTACTTATCAAGTTAATTTTTAATTGATTACTTTAATTAAGTAAAAACTTAATCGATTAATTATATCAAATTGTTTGACAATTAATTTTGTTAATTAATTATATTAATCATGATTACATGTATTTTAAATTTTTAGTCAATTATTTTAGTTAACAAATAAATTAATCAATTAATATCCAACGCTATACAGATATAAGATAATTGTAAAAAAAAAATAATAAGATATCTAAATACACTGAGCTAACAAAATTTACATGATAGTATTGCTACCATTATTTCATACACTTCCTCTGTCTTCATGTTCAAATATAATTACTTCGCAAATCAATACATAAATATTTATTTATTATTTTATTTAACATTCTTTCGTGTATGTAAAAATTTTATTACTTTATAAAATATTTTATAGCACATCAAGGTTAGTTACTATGTAAATAATTAAACTTTTTTTAAACAAAATGTAATTTTTTCGAACGTAGTCGTGATTGCCATGAGATTCCGTTAATAACCAGTTTTTCTAGCTTACTAATTGGAGAGATAAATGGGAGATTCGCAACAAGCAGACTGCAAATTTATTTACTTACTGGAATTAAACAGGTAAAATAGTGTGATAAAGGAAATTAATAAAAAATTTAATAAGCGTAGCAATATATAAATAAGAAAATAATAGACAAGAATTTCAAGCAAATAATATTTATTAAAAAAATTAAAATGATAATTTAGTAGAAAATGTAATTTAAAAGAAAAATAATAAACAATATTTGAATTTTTATATATTTTCTAAACTTTTTATTATTTCAAAACTTTTTTGCAGAACCTATCATTTGAAAATGAAATGGCCCATGAACGTTATCTTGCTGATAATCGTGATACTGACAGCTATTGTAATTTCTCCCCAATTTTGTAAAGAGGAAACATCGACAGATGAAACATTGACGGTTGAAACATCGACGAACAAAACATTGACAGATTATCAATGATGCCAATTATAATTTTATAACTATTCTAAATAGAAATGCTTATCCTGAGAGTCAGAGGAAAGATAGACACCAGGAAGATGTCACCATATTATTTAACATAGTATTAAATAATCGCTAATTTAAGATTTATTTCTGTTTCACATACGATGTTTGGTAATATAAGATAATATGCTTTATTAAAAAATTGTATTAATTCTTTTACTAATATTTGATTGCGTGTCATATTTTTTTATAGCTCTTTTTAATAATAATGTATCTTATAGTTGAAATAAAAATTTTATTAAAGTATAATTAAATATTTTTCAAAATAGCTTTAATCATTGAAATTGGAAGCTACTTATGTTCCAACATCATTAATAGAGAATATCATTTCAATTTTTTTACAAGGAATAACTTTGCATGTGGAAATGGATATTGCTTCAAATGCTCCGTATAGAATAAAATTTCAAGTTAATCTAACAAACGTCAAGACATTTTATAACACAAGTTTAATCTAAATAACAAAAAGAGGAAAAACGAAGTTTCTTCTTTTGAGTCTGATATAAACTCCTTGCAGTTTCTTGTTTTCTTTCTTCTTGCAAACTGTTTCCAACATCTCTTCAAAGATAGTGAACTCAGAAAATGCGTAGTTTACTGATATATTATCCTTGTTTATTTGAGTTTAACTCGCAGGAAAAGCGACTAAAAGTTGCTCAAAGACTATATTTCCATATTCTCGTGATAAATCAAACATCATAACATAACCATTCCAGAATGTCATGCGCATTTACCTTTCTCGTTACGAATTAAGGAGAATAATTGTTAGAGAGGAAAAACATAATTTTTACTAAATCTATATAATATTATAATTTCTTCGCACCGAAAACACTTCTTTATCGAAAAACTCCCAAGAAAGTATGAGATCGTTCGGGATTTTTTTATTTATTTATTTTTTCTAACAAATATTTCAACTATTTTTGTATTCACGTACAAGAAGTTCCTTATAGTTTGACGAAGTT
This sequence comes from Acromyrmex echinatior, assembly GCF_024713525.1. Lineage (NCBI taxonomy): Eukaryota > Metazoa > Arthropoda > Insecta > Hymenoptera > Formicidae > Acromyrmex > Acromyrmex echinatior. The sequence goes on along the minus strand of NC_141856.1, from coordinate 11,085,489 downwards.
TAACGATTTCGAATAAACGCAGAAACGAAGGAATGAGAACGATTCTGTGAGGTTGGCTGGACGGTAGATCTTTGGAAAACTCTCGCTAGTTACGACAGTTTGTTGGCGAGTAACTTCGCCAACTAATATCGACAAGGTTGCGTCCGAGCGAGTTGGTAACTTCAATGTAACTTTTCACCGTCCGTTCCACCTACTCACTTGTTGCCCCCCCTTGTATGCATGCGGGGGCAAACAAGAGTGCGATGAGCGAACTATCATTAGCGTGGCATAATGCGACTATGCGGTTGCCTTTTGAGCTCTCTCTGCTCGTGCCACGCACAGTTTCGCCGATTCTCTCAAAGGAAAACAAGATCATGAATTCCCCTCTATATGTATATTTCGCCGTCTCAAAATTGCATAACTCTTCTTGCAAGCCATTGAATATCCATGCGCCAGTCAACAGCTATGATCTCTAAATATTCTATTCCTGTGCTCATATTAACTTTAAAACTTACGCTTGTTGCCAATATATATCAACTCTTAAGAAGTTTGATTCTAATAATTTATAATCGAAGGATTTATTACATCAATAGTCTAATCTATATTTTGTCAAAACGGAGTAAATGGAACTCTAAAGTTAGAGAATGATGAGAAAAAAATCAATATTGTTGTAGAGCTAACATAGAAATAGTGTGTTATCGGAAGTACAATATTGATATTTATCTCACTTTAACTTTAGAGTTCATTTATTCAATTTTTACGTGTAAGTTAGTTTATTGTTGCAGCAAGTTTTTCAATTACTTGTATACAATATTAAAAATTATACCATTTTAAATATTATTAGACACCAAGATCTATTTTGACCAAATAAAGCTTTCTTTACTTATTTATGTTGTTCACATATCGGTTGATTCTTTTATTATTATATTATTTATACATAGATCTGGAGACACTGGTAGTGTCTCGGCGCTAAGCTATGCGCAGCGATATTATTATTCTAACTACATTATATTGTAGCTATCTTTTTTTATTTTTATTTTAATATCAATGCACAATTATTTTGTTAAATTTTAATTTCCTTCTTTTACTGATTTTACACAACATGTTTTCCATGTACTATTAATTTTTAAAGAATTTAATTATTTGACTACAAATTTAATTGACTACAAATTTAATAATAATAATGTTATCATAATTTTGTCTGATATTAGAGAATACGAATTTTGTGATATTAGGCAAGGAGAGAAAAAAAGATAAAAATAGAAAATCCATAAGGCGCTTTTCCTTAGAAAGTGCACTTTCATAGGAGAAAAGACGTAAGCTTCTCTACTTCTTTATCAGCTATATAAGTACAATGCAACGCGATACAGCGGAATAATAAATATAACGTACAATAAACTGATTTGATGGCACTCTGGTCATTTCATTCCACAAGCTCTACATTGATAAACAAATAAAATAGGAATAGTATATAAACAGTTTATAACAAATATCGATAAAACTCTATTTCTATTTTCTGCTTATATCAGTTTTCATATATTATGAAAAACTCTTTTGCTTTGTCTTTTCTTCGATAAATATGTTCTTTCTCATGGGAAATACATTACGCTTGTTTATTTATTCCTGTACATCTAAACTTCATGTCACTATTCATATATTGGTTAAAAATTAGTCACCAGTGGTCGTGAAATAGACAACATACATAGAATTTACATTAAAAATATATAGAGACAGTTAAATTAATTTGCATTGTTTATTCGCAATAAACTCTATCTCAAAATTGACTAAAAAGAACGTTTTATCAAGACATTAAATTTTTGTTATTTTTATAAATAACTTTTAAATACGGAATAATTGTCTTTTCGAGAAAACGTTGACTTTAAGTTTGTTTAAGAAACCATAATCGGAATTGTCAAGTTAGTATACCTAGATTGTTAGTTTGAAGAACTCATACATATATCGTGCAATCCCCCTCGAGAACTTATTACGTTTAAATTATCGAGTATCGCTAGATTTTCTTCATTTATCCTATTTTTCTTTTCTTTATTCCTTTCAGATTCATTAACGAAAAAGACATCGCTATTATGAAGCGCGCTCAGGAAATGATATCTTTATATAATTTTTGCGGAAAGTGGAACATCGAGGAATGTAACTGAATATTATCCGATCCTTAAATTGAGAGCATCATTAAAAAAATTCAACGTGATTATTATACGATCCTTCATATTACTTTTCTCCTTTTATATTGTCGACAGTTTTATTACGCAAATGGTACCAATCTGCTGATCAAATTTACGGTGTAATTACGATCAAATTGACACATTGGATATATAAAACTGGTTTCCAGATGAAAAGCGATAGAAAGAATTGTGATACTTCTACAACTTGAAACGAATATCCCTATAAGAGAAAAGAAATTTTTATAAAAACTGAATTTTTACGTAACCAAATTGATAAAGGAAAATGTTAATTACTGTTGTTACAGTTAATTACTTCTTTCTATGTAATGTAATTCCAGCGCTCTGAGGGAAAAGTATTTTATTATTAAATAAATCCAAAGGACTTGCCAGTCCTTTATATCAGCATAAATTTGCTGGTGAAAGAGTTCGGCGCTACATTTTCAGACAATGTTACGATTTAACAAAAATATTGTACGATATCGCATTCTAAAGTCCTTCAACTCCACACTTTGACACTTGAATTTTTGAAATTCTTCCAAGTTCCCAGAAGTTTCTAGAATCCTTGTACATTCCGAGATTTTTCAATTCAAAAACCCTTAGATTCAAATATGCTCACGGAAAATGACGGTACAAGTTCTCGAACGACATAGGCTGTCCTTAATCTGCGAATAGTAATGTGTGTACGTTCATAATGTAAGTGGCACTTACATTACGCAGCGTTCTCTTAAATTTTCATCTATATTCGTATTTTTCAACATAGTTAAAGATTGATGAGTTGCCGTAATATTTCGATAATAGAATCGACCGTATTCTGCCATATTCCAATAATGAAGATTTGAAATTATTCATTTCATTCAATCTGATTACATTATATAAATTCCCATCTATATTTATATTCGAGTATTTTGCACGACAGATTAAGCATGAAAATTTTTCATTACGTTCCGTAAACAGATTCAATTTCAAATTTTATGTGTAATTAAAATTTGAAATCCTTATGAAAGTGATAGGCCAGTAAACAAAATGTAAGTAATAGGCGAAACCGTTTGTTGATACAGTTTTTACAATTTCGGTTTTTTAAACAACTAATTATTATGATTAAACTTATTATAATTATTATGATAGAGAGACCCTTTCTCTACATTTTCATTTTTTTGCTAGAAACAATTCTATCTAATGTATAGTATATAATTTCTTTGTAGAAGGATTAAATAAGATAATCGAAACTTATATATCCTACCTAAGTTTTGCAATTTTTTTGCTGGGTTCAAAATTGAAAATGATGGTTAAATTTAAAACAAAATTTTTCTGAATATTAAAAAATGTAAGACATGTTTAAATATTTACGTAAGTACAATGAAGATTAAAAAAAGTAGCATTTGACTCATATTGGATACATAATAAATGCTACATTTTCTGAAAAATCTTCACTGCAATGCACCCATGTAAATATTTGAAAATGTCTGTAATTTTTAAATATAAGACATAAGAAAAGAAATACAGAAATATAGAAATATGGAAAAAAAACAGAACATAAGAAATGTAAAAAGAAAAAATACGCATATATACTTAGATCATGTACATGCGTTTAATATGTCCTAAGTATATGTGTTTCTTTTTTTCATGAGAAGTGTTAAAAAAATAAAATATCCACAATGTTACTTTTATAAGATTATGAGTATATATTTATTGGTATATTAACCATGTTTATTAACTTATAGGAATTTTAGGACACAAAGAACTATTTTCCAAAATAATTGACTAACTTCTATTCATCTACTTATTTATTGATTTTTATGTTTAACAAATGAAATTAAAAATTATGGTCTACACAAAAGTACAATAAAAAACGTTATAATTAACGTATTTATATTCATTATCAATATATCTGTAGGTTAGCCATTTTGATTCTACTTTCACAAAGAGTTTTTTTCTAGTGAAATATAAATAAATCGTTATGACAAAAATATAAACTAAATACTGTGTTGTAAAGTGTAAATACAGAGCTACAAGAAGTAAAATAACAGAAATTAATAACCATCTTTTAGTAATTATAGAAAGCAATTACTTACTAAAAAAACGTTACATCACGACTACGACGTTTTGCATTTTATTTTACTGACAGTAACAGGATAAACAAACTGAGCAATAAACTAATGCAATCGAGTCAGACAAACAGTTTGCACGACTTAAGCCCAGTTCCACCGATGTAAGATTAACTTTAATCTCGATTTAACTTATTGTTTTTTTTTTCATTTTTAGAATTAAAAAAAGATTAAGAGTAAATCGAACCAAGATTAAAATTCATTTTATATTGGTAGAACCGGATTTGTTGAATTTATTGTTTTTAATTATCTACAATTACCAAATAGATAGAGCCAATTACCTTAAATGAAATACTGCATTGTAACCAGCTTATCCCGAAAATATAGTAGAAAAGCTGATATATATTACAATGTAAATTCCCTACAAACTCTATATTAAATTAATGAAAACGTAATAGAAATAAAAACAAATCGTAGATATGTACTTTTTGATAAAAATTGTATTTTGAAAAATTATTTTAATTGAATAGCAAAATACTGTTGGAAAAAAGTAAATATAAGCTATTATAGATATAACTTGCTTCATACAGAAAGATTTAAATATGACGCATTTTATTAGGCTTAAACTATAATTGAATGTTTACACATTCACGCAAGTCAAGCTAAACTTGCCTCAAATATAGGTCAATGTACTTCAGTTCTACATATATTTAAATTCAATTATTCTATTATAAGAAGTGACTGTCATTTTAATATAATATATCATGTAATAAGAAACTTTCCTTTTATTAATACGTCCCTCTTAGATTTACTTTCTCAAGCAGAAAAATACATATGAAATTTTGGAACAATCGAAAATTTACTTATCTCCTCTTGAATCAAATTTTTCTCTTTTTTTAATTGTAATATTTGTTTGATATAAAAAAATTTATGTTATAAAATAAATATTTTGCGATAAATTTCCCATTATTTCCATCCCATAAATATATAAACGGAATTATATATAAACGGAATCAATATCAACTTGTGTCAACCGGCCCAGGTATTCCCTACTATGTAAGAGAGTTACGAAAGACCATCACGTATACATTTTCAATTTATCAATGGGGAAAGTAAGATAATCGTACGCTTAATGTGACAAAAAGAATGTGTACTCACTTGAAGAAGTAAGTATCGTTGATGTATCCGAAGAAGGGTACGGTGTAGGTCAGCATCCAGATATTGCCACCCCCGCAGTCGTAATACGGTTTCGACCATCTGCCATCCTCGTATTTCACTGTCAAGATTTCGTCCTCCTCCCTTTCCGTGTGCGCGCTTTCGTTCAGCGTATAAGTGTGGAATCCTGGAATAGAGCGACAGAGAGAAATCATTAAATAGGTCGAGTCTATTCTCTCCCCTGAAATTTAATTAAAGGATCTCCATCCTCTAATAACGACTTAATTAGTATATGTATACAATTGATTAATTTATAGTATAATATAAAGCAATTATAATGTTTTTTATATGTTAATATTAATTACCATGCAAATTAATCAATATTACATCAACATTAAAAATTTAATTATAAATTTAATTAAAAATTAACGTTGCATTGTTTGGATTGAAATTGTATTTCAATCGGATACTCTCTCTTCTAATTATATCAATTATTATTTATCTTCATAGCTATTTGATAGTAATTATGTATATTATTTGTCATTTATTTGAGATTCAAAACTCCCTTAAAGCTAGAAAATATAAATGTGTGTGTTTTTGTTTTTACATTATACTATTTATTACAGTACTTTCACGCAATATACAATATATAATTTTTCACTTAATCTTTTATTTCATGTAAAAAAATCTTGAAACCAAACTCGCGTTACTTTTTCTACGGTCTTTCATCAGAATTAATTTTCTCAAAACTATTTTTTCTTTATCTTTGATCTTACAACCATTCACTTTTGACAACATCTCTAGAAGTTAATCTTCAGAAATTCAGTGATCCCCAGACGCCCAGCTCTCTGGAAATCCACTGTGTAAGGTTCCGAGTAAGGTTCCGGTAATTCAAGGATCTAACAATAAGAGCCTTGTACGTGTATCTCAGTATGTGCGGCGTACTGACTGCAGAGAGAGAGTATTAAGGATTCGTATAAATATACGAGGTACAGCGGAAGGAGGTGCCGCGAGAAATTGTCCCGAGTTCTCTGGGTAGATAAAGGAAACGAGCTTCGTCGTATCTGTTTTTCTGTCCGCTTGATACTCTCTTTTCCTGCTCTACCTCTCGCCACCAGCGTCGGTCATGATGCCGTTTGCTTCTTACACGAAGAAATTGCTGAGCTTTATCGGTCATGATCCGCCTGAACGTGAAAAATGTTATTCGCCCAATTTTCCTCGTGTCATGCTGCGGGATAATCGATACCATTTCAAGCATTGTCGTTTATGTAGCACAGCACGGGCCACCGTATCCGTAATTTTTCAGTTAGTTCTATGCCATTCGTAAATGTAACTTCCCTTCACGTCCTCCAACGCAGTAAGCAACATTTCAGGTTCACAAACTCTCAAGTATGCTAGGCATCTCAGATTATATTAAGAGCAACTAAACTTGCTATCGTGGCGAATGGTAATAAAATTATGCAGTCTCGTAAATATTTATCAGGGCTTGCATATAGTTAAACTGGTACGAATTAGAACTGCCACTTAAGATAATTACGATATAGATATTTTTACGTTTTTAAGTTATAATTATCTATAAATTTTAAATTAATCCTATCACTTGTAATTAATCATAGTGATAAATACAACTATATTTGTTACATTTATTGGTCAGATAAAGAATCTTTACGCTCTAGTATACTAGTAATATATTTTAGTACTTGTGTGTTTCAGTTAATAACAAGAATTTATTTTATTTACGTATAACATACGTATAAATTAAAAAAATAGATTGACAAAAATAACTGTAAATGTTATATGTTGATTAAAAACTTTTAGCAGTCGCTGTACATTGTACGTTTGAGAAAATTGCCGCTTTAAGAATGTCGCGTTTTATTACAGACATAATAATGTAATATAAACATAAAAAGAAATAAGAGGAAAAAAAGAAAAGTTAATATTTCTATTTATACATATATGTGAAACAAGAATATATGTCCCGCACAGGTTCTCTCGTATATTCATATATTTTAACGCAACTTGTTCATAGTTTATCTAACTCGACTGTTCATATTTAGAAAAAGGACACTAACATTTTATGACCAGCGTATGCTACACTCGAAGCAAGCTAAAGATATACAACCGACGCGTGTGTCGACAGTTGAAATATTATAAAATTATGACAGACTATATACTGCTTAAATATAAAATAGAAACAATACACCGCATATATACTTGCTTGAATAAGCTCATAATAAACTAATGAATAGAATATTACTGAATAAAATAGCCGCGTATGAAGATAACCAAGCAGAGAAATGCCCTTAATTAAGACGGCCTTAATCAAGACGCGTTTTTATTCTCGAGACTGGTAAAAAAATCAAGAAAACGCCCTGATTCGGTGCCAAGTTGTAACGCGTGCACTCTCTTTTTTTGCTCTACTATTTCTCGTCCCTTACTTCTCATTTCTTTCCCTCGTTCCTGTCCTACCTGCAAGATCAAAATCCCTGCTTGATTTATTCGATGGTATTTCCTTTAATACAAATCCTGTTGAATCTTATTTAGGAAATGTGCATGTATTTATCGTCTATTAATCGCCGCCGCGACAATGACGGTCATTCAGATTCTTAAATACTTTTGAATTTTTAATTATTAAGTTATCTAATGACAATTAAAAATATTTGTCTTTAAACAACCGTTAAACAAGATTTATTTTGCTAGCTCGTTAAAGAGTTCCATTGATAAAGTGCTTTCTGACAATAATAAGATATTTTTTAGATTCCCTTTCATTTAATTTCAACAAATTGAAAATATAATAATAAATGAATTTGGATGATTAAATTTTATTTTGCTTTTATTTCTGTACATTTTGGTACAAAACTCGAAAAATTAATAGAATTTAATCAATATATTTCTGTGGGTACACACTCGCTTTATTGGAGACTTGAACTCTTACTCTCTGATCACTGAAAGGATTCAAAGAAGATTGAACGTAGTCGCAAAGGGCGGACAGCAAAAACACCAAAAGATTTACTGACGTAGAAAAATATTCAATTTGATTTCAGGTCAGCTCCAGTGCCATTAAAGTCGGGCAGAGACGAGCAAAGATGGAAAAAGCAGAAGGGAAGCATTTTAAAGGAAAGCATCCAGAAAATAGTGGAATTAAATAAATAAAATTCTTTTACAGTGTATGTTACTCTAGATCGAATCACTTATTTTATTTCCTTTCTGTCTCTTTACCATCAATATTTTTTACCACATATTTCTTGAGTGTTTCATAAAATGCACAGTATGCAAGAAACATCCGTATTATGTAACATTTCTCTTCAATATCCCGTTGGCAAAAAATAGCTGATTGATGAAGTACATTATTGGTATCTCGGTAGTGTCACTATTTATTTCGTTTTTTTTTTAATTCCAGATCTTTGATTACATCTGCATCTGAGAATTCTGAATTTGTTGCATGTCAAGATATTCGATTCTTAACATATTTACGAACTCGAATCTTTTGAATTTGACATTCTTAAGACATTCCTCGCAAGCTTGAGTCCTTGGAATCTTGAATTCCTGATTTATACTTTTACTGTAATTTATACTTTTATTTAAAACTTTTGAATTTTTAGATACTTAACGCTTTATAAATTTTGAAATCAATAAAACTTGCAGGTAATGTATAAAATTAGTAATTAAATGTTACAGCAGATGTAAGATATAAAGTGATAGAAGTTCGTTAAGGGAATAATCTTTAAATTGCTTAAACAGATCAAATAGAGTGTGAAGTATCTTATTATTATAATTTTATTATTATAATCTTTTAGATTATGACCTCCTAATGTTTCTCTCTCTCTCTCTCTCTCTCTCTCTCAATCTATACTCTCAATATATATCTAATCTCATCTTATATTATCTCTCTCATCTTATATTAATCATTATAACAATAATATTTCGCTCGTTATTGACGTGGAGATTAGAGCCAATATTTCGCGAATTGAAATTTGTGAAATGTCTTAGTCGAGTACATTTGATTCGCATTAAAAATTTTTTTCTTAACAAAACTCGTTTTATCAAAGCTTTTATTTTATATCATAGGTAATAATATATTGTATATTTCCACATTTTAATAATAACATATGTGATATACATATTACTATTATCATGTTAAAATTCAATAGCTGCTTTTTATTTTAACGTAGATAACACCGCTATATGAATTATTACATATTTATTGCAATTGGTCCAGAATTGCTTATTTATATTTCATATATTCGCGTAATATTTGCATATAAAACATTGCGCTCGGAAAATTAAAAGAACATCCATCGTAATATCCATCGAATATTAGCAACGGCATATTGCATTGAGTATTGAATATAGATAAAATATACAGGGTGTCCCGAATTTAAATGGCCTTTCGGGAATCGATAAACTACGAAAAAAAGGCCTTTAGAGATATGTTCGTTTTTGCTTCGTTTTAAAATACGCAATAAAGACAAAACGTAATTTTCGTTCTCGTATATTATTTTTAAAGGGGAATATTATTGTTTTCGTATACAATTTCAGTGATAATGCTTCAGAGACAGTACGAGAGTATTGCTCGCCAATTTCCAAACACAAGAATGCCGAATCGACGAGTCATTGGGCGTTCAAATTGACAAAGCGATTGTGACCTGCATGCCAAGCAAATAAGCATAATTGGTTGTTACTTATAGATCCAACCAATCATATTCAATCGCTCGGTAAGCATGCCGCTGTACCGTCTTGAATTCGCCCATTGTTATACGTTAATCAGATCAGTGTTTAATTGCAACACAATTAAATTGTCCGCATACAAGATGCAATGCGTGCATTGCTGTAAAAAACGAATATTTTGAACAATTTGTGTTACATGATTGCCAGGAGACTCCAGTTTTTGAGATCAATCTCCAGTTCTCTAGTTCTCCAGCAGACGGGAAAAATCTTCAATTTTTCGCTTGCGTGGGATATTTATTAATTGGATATTTAAATTATGTGGAAAGTAATAAGAAAGTCTGTGATTATGTTCGCACTGTACGTAATCTTGTAATAATAATAAAAAGGTCTCTGTGATTGTATTAACACTTTATGTTGATTAAATATTATAATAATAATAAAAAGAAAGTCTGTAAATTTTTTCTCTTTTTTTTTTTAATGATTTAAATAACGGCCGGCCTCCAGAAAAAATATAAAATCTCCAGCGCATGAACTTCAGCCTACAGTGCCGGTAACCGTTTAAGTAAGTTGACAACGTACAGAATAAATAAATACGAATGAATAAATAACTACAAAAATAAAAACTACGTTTTATCTTTTTGCAATTTTCTTCAAAACAAAGCAGAAACAAAGATATCCCTAAAGGACTTTTTTTTCTTAATTTATTGATCCCCTACACGCTCTCAAAATTTGACCATTTAAATACTGTACTAAAAACATCTTATATAAGATATAATAATAGTAATTACAGAGTAGTCTATAAATCTTTTCATCTCTTATATTGCTGACATCAGTTTTGTTAAAGATATTTAGCGGCAATGACGTTTAAGCGCAGTTCATGGATCAGTCGTAATCGGTGGTGATTAAACAGGGATTCTTTTCCGCATTCCCCTTAGTTTATAAAAAGGCCATGGAAAGAGTCTCTTTAAGAGTCCCCGAAGTCCTCGTTTCTCATCGTCGAACGCTGCTCGTCCAAGCATCGTCTATTGTTTGTTACGTTATCGAGCGTCTTTTGCAAGCTTTTATCCGCATCACGAAATCCCAAAACACGACAAGAAACGGAACCGTAACTGTATGAAGTTCTCGCACGTATGCATGCAATGGGTATGCATTCTCAGAGATTGTCTGAGATCTGTTGAGAATTTTTCTGTGCGCCCACAGGGGTTTTTGCAAACAGCACGAGAAGCCAGGGGAAGTAATATTTTTAACTCTAATATAATTTTTGAGGGCAATTCTTTGATATAAAGGTTTTAGTAAAAAGCAGATGGGTAAAACGTTGGAAGATAAAATGCGTGTGAATTATTCGCTATGTTTTCACGCTTAAGTGTACCTGAATCCGCTCATCTAAATGTACCTTTTTAACGCATTTATCATAATTTAGCATGTTTCCTCTCTTCGTACCCGTTTGTGAAAAATATGTAGAATAACTGACATAAATATATAGAAATTCCGATATTTAAAATAAATTTCCACGATAAATATTAGCGGGAATGCGAGTTGTAAAGCTATAATAGCTCACGTTATCATGGCATGTTTAACGCTAAACATAGCACATAATTACGTTTTATTCGCTTTACGTAAAAATGATAAACAGTATAAAGAAATTTAAACCATCTCATTTAATTATATAAGCTAGAGAGAGAATACGAGAGATTAAAAACTGACGCCATCTTCCAATACAGAAGAGAATAAATGAGGTATATAAAAGGAAGACGAAGAAGCAAACGAGAAAGACGCACTTTGTTCACGAAATCACAAAAGGCTTATATTGCAAAGAGTTGTCTTTACATCTTCGAGAGAAATATATACCGAACAAGTAGAGCTACCTTCTAAGGAAATATTCTCTAACAAAGGGAATTTAACACGAGACGTATAATTCCTTGTGTCAAGAAACGAAGGTCTTTTGTGAAAGATTTATAACAAGACGTATCGGGCCTCCTTCCGCGCAGCGAGTAGCGATATCATTACACTCCGTGCCACAATAGCGGTATCGTCACGGCATTGGCATGGCGATGGAAGAGATCACGTCGCCACAAGGCAACGCGTCTACACAGTTCACGACATATCGATCGAGTTTGCGACAGAACGCTGAGCTCAGCATTGTCTGCCGTCATGTTGAAGGAACGTGCGCGTCGCCGTGACATTTCCGTTCTTTTCAACGCGATATCGATACCGAAGAATCTACGAGTCTTTAGTAGAGAACGGCAATCTTTCTAGAAAGTTTCCGGGATGGTTCCGCTATAGAGAGCCGTATCTGGACGATCATTAATTTGCGGAAAAATTTTTTATTACTTTTCGAGAGGCACCGCTCGATTACAGGCCGGGGGGCAACGAGGTACAAAGAAATAAATCGAGTTTCCATCGTTTTCTGCTAAACTGAATACGTTTCGCGAGTATCAATTAAAAAGAACATGCTTTTCCAATTAATTCGAAAAAGGTTTTAATATCTGTACGATGCTAAATCTTTTATGGGGCTTTAAGTATCACGATACAAACTGTCGATACATTTATTTTCCGTTATTAAAATCACAAATATTACAGACATCACAAAAGAAAGGTTACAGTTCAAATTCCCTCGATATGACAAATATTTTTCTTGTAAGGAAAAAGATAAAACAAAATATACTTTAACGTGCAAGATGGATCACTTCTTAATTAAGAGTATAATCTTCTTTTTTTGATGCAATTGTAATTGCAGTCATATTTAGATCTACTAACACTTAAAATTAAATTTATCAAACGTTTGCATTAATTTTTTAATTTTTATGAAAATAAGACTTGTAGAATATCTCGAGCAAAAGGAATGAAACGCGCAAATAAAAATAATTAAATCTACGAATGGGAGTTCTCTCTCTCTCTCACACACACACACACACACACACACACACACACACACACACACACAAAGAACATTACGCGTTTCTCTTTAGAAATCGATACATATAATGATCGATATCTTATATGATTTCAAGCATTATGCAAATTTTTATCTGGTATATCAACAATAGTATTGGAAACCATATTTCAATTTTTAACAATATTGTGATTTCTTATTTTAAAATTGTTTTTTTTTTCACAACGCATACAGAAGAGTCTTCATCTTCCTTTTATATACTTCGTTTATTCTCTTCTATATAATAGTGACATTTGAACCATCTTCACTTCATCGCCAATATAATAATTATTTTGTAAAAATATAGCTCATGAAATTTCTTAGCCTTCGGTTATTTCTTTCATTTAAACTTCTAGATATCGAAAAAACCAGTTTAATTATATTTTCTATTTTTAGTGTCGACTGGAGAAGGAGTACTTTACAAAGGGACAGTCCGTTTAATTTGTTCGAAATTACTTCCCAGGTCTTTTATTCCTTCTTATGTGGTTACGTCGGTCGCACGGGACCGTGTAAATTGTATTGCAATGTACACACGCGGAGGGGCTGGATTTAATTTAAGTAGTTCTCCGTTTTCAAGTATTTTTATTACAGAACAACGCATGGACGACGGACAGAGGGGCGAAAAGCGTTGAACGATAAACGATGAAACACGTTTTTATGACGGACACTATTTGCCGAAACAGGAAATTGTCACGAAGCGACAAAAATTTATTTGTAATCTCGACAACTGTTCGTGCGAGAAAGTTTCCTTTTCAGCGTGTTGAAATTTTATTGAAAAACACGCTAGAAATCTATAGAATAATTACTTCTCGTGAAAATGACGAAATAATGCAGTAGCTCAGAAACTCGGTTAACGGAAAGTATGACTATGTTTAAGAACTTTTGAAACAGTTATCCGATCTTACTGCGACTTAATAATGTATGCACGGTGTGTCCTAATGTTACTGCACCAAGTTTTAATGGAATATTGTGATTTGATAAATACGAAATCTATCTTTCTTAACTTCGAAGAGTAATGCGAAACTGTCACTTATCTTTTCGATCCTAATATTTAATACATATATTCTATAAATGTATTGTATATATATATATATATATATGTGTGTAAAATGAAGAAATAAATGACGATTTATCACATTTTCTAAAAAAGATTAATCTCTCTCTCTTATTTATCAAATACAAACTTTGGAAGATAGAAATCCAAACATCTTTTAAATACAGAAAACATGAAACATTTCGATAGATATATTTCGTGAAAAGAAAATCTCTAGGTTCAAAAGGGGTTAATGTTATATCTTCTTATTCAAGGATTGACCTAGATGGTTCGGGGGTTAACCTTTCCCTCGATACTGTTTTACACGAGTGAAAGCGGTCGAAGCTGTTCGCAATCGTCGTAAAAGTGGAGAAGCAAGTCGTACTCGCCTACCAGAATGTAGCAATAATTTATGTCGCCTCTGCGAATATAGCAGCCAATAACCGCGACCAGACGGTAACAGCCAGGGAAGATGGTCGGGCTGGTGGTGGTCGGGCAATTGCTGGGAAGGCAAAAGCGCGGAAGGAAGGGCGACAGAAAGAGGGCGAAAGGCATATGAACCGCAGACTTTTCAAAAGGGGCAAAGACCTGAACGTAATAGTTGCCCTCCGATTTAACCTCATCGTCACTATATTTTTATGTCTTGGTGATAGTCTGCGACGGGCGAAGGTGCTGAAAACTTTTTTAATAAGATGGATAAAATCGTGTATAAAGTTAATTTCCTTGAACCTCTCTTATCTTTAGTTTTATCTCGTAAGTAACGCAAAGTAATTTTATAAAATACAAGTCTTTTTAATAAAGGACAAAATATGTGTATAAATATGTTTTATTATTCAATTTTCTGTTCTTCAAGAAGTTATATAAGTTTCAGGAATTTTCGAGTTACTCTTACAACAGAAAACATGGTCATTTCAAGGAAATTTTAGTCCCTAGCAGAAAGTTAACTCCGAGCGTTGTTAAAGAAACAAGAAGTTTGTCGATGTTTACAGTTACGCAATAACGTTGAATAATGCAATAATGCATGTTAAAAGGTATGTAATTATTAATAACAAAATGTATAATTATAATGATATAATAACAAATTTAATTTGTCAGGAAAGACAGGTCAAGAATTACGTACTTATCGTAACTCACGAAAGTATTTGACGAATTTTACTAAAATTACACGTGTATCGCATAAACACATTACACACACACACACACACACACACACACACACACACATACACATCGTATCTACAGTTTAGAAGCTTGCGTGAAAGGCTTCATTATATACATTAATATTAATGCTCTCTTATTATTATCATAATTGACTCGAGTTCGTAACAAAATAAATATCTAAACGACTAGTCGACTTCTCACATATATTTTTTCCAGAATATTATCGACGGAATATTCCGGCGACCCATCCCAATAAATCAGAAACGTAAAAGTTAAGCAAGTCAAGTGCTCTCTTTCTTCGCTTCACATCTCGCCTGTGAAATCGATTCTTCGTCGATTTTATACTCGTACATACGCTTTGGACAACGTGAAGCTTCTTCGCAGAAAGTGCTCAGAAATTTTCTGATGGAGCCCATTCGAGACATCGTGTGCCTGCGCACAAGCACAATATTGAGTTTCGAGTCTCCCTTTATGCTCCCACATTGTTCCCGCAAACGAGACGTTTGCTACGAGCCTTTGTCCTTCGCGGTAAACTTCGGTATTTCCGAAAATCAAAGTAGATTCCAATTTGCGAGTTTTTGAAAACTTACATATTGAATACCAGTTCGCAATACCGGAACGGAAACTGCGCGTTTAAGCTAAGAATGCTTATTCAGTCAGATTTATCGTGAAACCAAAACCCACGGTAGCAATCAGATAAATGGTTGGGTAACAATATTTATGTATAATTTCATTCGTTTCGTGTTTGTCCGCGATAGAAAAACAAATTTGCAAGATTCGCTATTGTGATTCTTTAATTATTATTTCGAATCATTACTCGTATGTTTTCAATATTCATTTATCTGTGGCACAATATGAAGATTACCAAACAAAAAAAATTAAAAATATCGCAAATGTGTGTAAAAAAATAGAAGTTTCATATTTATATCTGTACTCATAAAACTATTACTGAAATATTTATAAAAATGATTAATTGCTCTCTAAATGCAATCTGCATATCGATAACTAAATGAAATAAAACGAGCAAAAATCTCTTGAAAATTATCGAGTGCTTCAAGATTGTTTCAAACTACTTTTTTATTAAGATGTAATCTGTATGTGAACTGAATTTCAGGACGATCAAAGAGAAACTTTTCAGAACTTTTGTGTCTAAAGTTTCAATCGAGAATTCTATTTGTCGAAATTGTAATTTAATTCTTTAATTTCAACCGAAGTTGGGACTTGTTTTATAAATAAATAATCCACATTTTAAATTATTTTAAAAGTAAACTTTGTAAATTTATACACATTTAAAGCTTATCTCTCATGAAATCTTTCAAACGTAATAATACGTAATTCCCATATATTATAAATACATTGTCATAAATCAAATATTTCTGGCTTTTAAGCCGCGATAAATGTAAAATGTAACATACATTGTTAACAAATATTTTTCAGTTATTTTTCGCAGCTTGACATTAAGGGTTTATTGTACACAATATTAATTGTAACAGCTATTGTTGTAAATTACAAAGCATTCGGTAAAGCAATGTGAGCACAATGTTTTTATAAATTGTACTTAATTACAGGCTTTAGAGTACACACATAGTTCCTCTAATAATATAAACGTTACAAAGTAGTACTCCAATTATGCATTAAAACAAACATTTTCTCGGCCCATTTCGCTATAAACTTTCACGCTAATTTAATTTACGCGCGTTAGATCTCAGACGCTCTGCGAACAAACTGCGCGCGAGCAAGTTTCATCAATACATAATTGAAAGAGTTTGATTGTCCTTGAATACATTCCATGTAGACAAGTCATTGATTATAAGTGAAATGTCGGATGGTCTAGTCCAGAGAATATACACATATACCTTCGGAACAATCGATATACATTGTCAATAAATATATCGACGCTCTCTACCGCACCAATTATCGGGCTTGCGGAACCCGCATTTGTCTCTCGCGTCTAATATTTGAAAGAGCAAATAGCTAGAGAAGGATGTATTACATTCCTGCGGTAAATGAGAAATACGATCGTGCATAAGCTTAGAAATTGAATGACGAGGGCAAGAAAATTGAAACCATTGTGTCTAAAAACCATTACATAAATAGCTTGATGTTGTGGTGCAGTAGACAAGAAGGTGAAAAAGTGTTATCAATTTTCTTAGAATATTTTACCGGATGTCCCTTGGGACATTTCATCAGGTCATCTAGACAGACGAATGTTTAGTAATACCAGACTACGTAATATCACTAAAATCTCTTAACAGGTATTACGTACATCCTATATTTCATGATTTAAACATTTCAATTTCCACGAAAGCTCGCTCAGTCTAGCGGACCAAGAGCTAGCAGAAATCATGCTCTTTAATTATTACGTATCACTAAATGTGTCCACGTAAAATCGTTAAAGTACTTTGAGTTGTCATAACGCTGTATTTTCGAAATATATTATCATTATCAAAAATTAACCAGAAACATGTTATATAGAAGC
Source organism: Acromyrmex echinatior (assembly GCF_024713525.1). Lineage (NCBI taxonomy): Eukaryota > Metazoa > Arthropoda > Insecta > Hymenoptera > Formicidae > Acromyrmex > Acromyrmex echinatior. The sequence continues at coordinate 11,067,857 of NC_141856.1, read as the reverse complement.
TGAAAAGTTTAATTTTAAGACTTAATATGAGATTAAATGAGAAAAATGTGTAATATTATTTTTCAACAAGCAAGTTTAAAAACGATGGAAAACGTTATTCTGACTTTCATCGTTTATTTATGTGCTTTTTCACAATTCTTCCTTCGTCAAGTGACGTTAGCATATTCTTTCAGTATTTAACGAAAAGAGAATACAAAAGGCGTTAAATCCGAGAGAGAAAAGGAACAAGTAAGTAGACATACATTCTAGCAGGGTCGAGTACAGTACTTCATAAAATGCGACGTCGTTGTCGTTTTTGTAAAAAGTAATTTGTTACCATTCGAACAAAAACTGGTACTCTCAACGTGTATATGATATAAACTTTAATTCATTGCCATTACTTGATCGTTACTAATTTTAAAAAATAACGCGTTACTGTTACTTAGAAAGTAAATTATTCATTAACTTTTTCGTTATCTTTTTTGTAATGTTATTAAAGTAAGATATGTACACTATTAGAAATGTTTGTGAAATTACAATATCCTTACAATAAAATGTGCAATAAATTACAGTGTAGTTAAAAAATTATATTACTTAATAATCAATTTTAATCGTAACAATCGATATTAAAACTTAAAATTACATTACTTAATAATCAATTTTAATCGTAGCAATCAATATTAAAACTTAAAACTAAAGTTAGTTTTTAATATAGCAAGCTTTTGTAGAAGTCTCCGGCAGAATACCGGAGAATTAAACTGTGATTTATTTTGAACTCGAAAAGTTTTCACATTCTTAAGTTTTTTATGACTTAACATAATCTGTTCGAAATAAACCAAAAAAGAATTAAAAAATATATACAAATATATAATTTATAAGCATATTATTTGTGCATTTTATATTTAATTAAATTAATATTTAATTTGCATAAAAACCAAAATATGATTTATACTTATACAAAATTAAGAAATAGAAAAAAATTATAGATAAAGAATATCTTTTGAATTTGAGAAAGAGTTCGCAATTAGTGACATAAAAGTAAAATCTTTTAGGAATACTTTCAGAACAGGAGTGGAATAAAATAAGAGATTTTCATTTCAAGTCGGGAATCAAAAAAAGAATTTTTTTTTTGGATTCTCTATGCCAGCTGGAGTTATTGTAAAAATGTAATAATATTACGTTAAGAAGATCACAAAAAGTAATAACGATAACGATAATGGCATTACAAGTAAAACATTACTTCCCAACTTTGAACTGTAGCTACATGAAACAAAATTGCGAGGCGCGAAAATCACAAGTAACATTCGCGCCGACAGCAATTCGCCCGGAAATTACCGTTTTAATGGCAGTGCGATGCACCGGGATCGTTTCACGTCCCTGTGATCGTTTTATATCGCTGCGAATTACGAGCAAACTCACTGCCTTTCCTTTACGCGCGAATTTACGGGCGGAAGGAAATCCGAGAGATCGATGACCGACGGCTGTTATTGTACGACAGTAAAACGCGCGAGAATCGTCGATTCCACTCTCATCGTCTATCTCAACTATTTTTTTGATTTCGCATATCCCACTTTTCTCACGCGTCAGAAGTGTATAAATGCGCAGATGATAAAACGAATAAATATTGAAAAGTTTGTATTGATTTCGTATTAATCGGTGCGACTGTAAACAACATCAAGCGCCAGAGTAAATAATAATAATTCTCTTTGCGACATGTATTGGATAGTTAATAAAACGCCATGTCGTATAAGGTACGCAACATTCGTAACTAAATATTGGTAAAGTCGTGAAAAAAAGAACAACATCGAGTGCGAATTTCAGTTAATCGCTGATAAATTCAAATCTGGTTTAATTAACTAATGAATTTTTCCCAGTTATTCCTGTTCATCTCGCTATTGGATCTCAACGGTTCAATTTAGTATGCAATTTAGTTAGTTTTTAAAGCTCTCTAGTGACCCTTCTATTTATTGCACAGATTGTGCCAGATCATCCTTTAACCGCAGACACTCTAGGTCGAATAAAACAGAACGGCGATTATTCACGACGTCACCAACCAAGTACAGAAAGTTTCGAGGGTTTACAACTCACCGATGAGAATTCACTCAGAAACCAGCGATCTTAAAGACCAGCGATCTAGGTTTATTAAATTTAATCTAAAAATCAAGGGATCTAACAATTTCAAAGCTTCTCTGCAACTGTACAGATATAAAAAAACATCGTAACAATAACTATAAGTATTTTATTTTTATAGCGTGTGTATAAACATCTTCACAATCTTTAAAATCTTGAAAATTTATAAAGAGATATTTTTCTTTATATTGTAAGTAGTTCGAAGATGTTTGTCCATTACGTCCTCCACAATGTCGAATAAATAAATCATTCGATTTGGTCGTATCTCAAAATAAAATCTAGCAGCAGATGGCTATACTTTAAATGTACAACAAGGATAAAGGTCTAAGAATATAAGAACTCGAAGGAAAGCAAAACAGACTCGCATTAACCTACTAAGAATGCTGAATATAGAAATGGATATTGCGTTAAAACAAGCTTTAGCTGTCATCTCCGTTGCTGGCGGATAAAAACCGTAAACCACGTGTTTTTACGTTAATGTGTGATCGTAAATATATTTTTTTAACATTTTGTTACAATAAAATGCTAAATGTATTACTCCAGTAAAATTACGTTTTTCGCTCTGTCGTAATTGCTATCTTGTAATTTTCTCATCACTCGTTAAACCTTAAAGAAACGTAGCCCCTTATATATATTGTGTTTTTAACAAACCAAAGAATGCCATCTGTTCTAACATCGACAACCGTCGTCTTGTTTCCACGTCCCAGGATAGTTTATCTCCTTGAAGGGATCGTACTATCAGACGAAATAATTCGATTTCGTTTTGCTTTCTTTCGCGATCATTCAATTTCGGCGGACAATCAGGGTCCTGCGCAGAAACGAGAAGTAATCCCGAGCTGGCTCTCTATTAAAATCCCAGTCGGATTCTTTGTGTTCTCTGAACAAAACCAACTTTTTCAATCGCTTCGTGCTGCAGGACGTGGTCGAGATCATAGATCATTTTAAGTTAAGGATTCTGTACGATAGTTATCAGTTCTCAACTTTGGATAAAGGGACGACAGTTGTAAAATTGCTGTCTTCGTTTTAAGTTTAATACAAAAAGATATTTAGAAAGTATATTCACATTGCATCATTCAGAATTTTATACGTGCCCGAGGAGGAAAGAAAACTTCGACTTGATCTTTTTTACAGTGTTATTAAAATGTTAAAAGATCTTTTTTTTAGATCAACGTATTTTATCTGAAGTTTGAAATTTTAATTGTATATGTACAGTGCGTGTAATGCGTGTAGCGGTGTGTGGAGTTGTATTGAAACGTATTATATGTACGTGTGTGTGCCTTTTGCAGCGTCCAAATAACTAAATCGATTAAAGCAATCTATTGGAGACTGTATCGAATTTAAGTTATAAACTCACGTTGTAGAAAAACTATAATGATTGGATAGAAGGGGGGTAATAGCTCCGCACGCCGCGATGCGAGAGTTAGTAAAGTAGGTTGAAGCGAGCGGAAGCAGACGATTTTTTAATTTAAAATGCGAGTTATCCTTCGGTTCCATTCTCTAATCGATTTTACTCGCTAACTGTTATTATACCGCATACCTTCGAAACTTGTCAGTTTTTCTATAAAATTAAAGGTACGAAAGTTATTCACGGTACTTTAAAAAAAGAATTTAGTGTCTTTAGCAAAATTGTTTAATTGAGGCATTTTTTAATAGCAACCAAATATTTTGTAAAAAATTTAGCTGCTTCTGTAAAGTATAACATATTTTATAACATATTTTTATTCGATACACATTTTAACTATATACTTTGTTATAATATTACAGCAAAATTTTTGTTTTATTAGAATAAAATATTTTTCCTAGTATACATAAATGATCAGACCACACAAAAAATCTGTAATTGTTATTTACTGATAATTACAATTTGCAGTATAAGTTTTCAATAAATATACAATTTTTAATGTAATGATTATCTTTTCTATTTCATGCATACAAAATTTAAGGAAACTGGGTTTTTGTTTTTTGATATGTTATTGATTGATAAAACAGTCAAATAATAAGCAGTGAAATAGAACAATGGCAATTGCATAAATATTGAATATTCCACTAGTCAGCGGCATATTGTGCGATTGACTTATACATTAATTAACGTATGTTTGATTTTCGTGCTAATTAACGCAATGAGCAGAACGCTAATGTTTCTGCGGCTAATACTTCGGGTCAAAAGGCCAGTTATTTTCGATAGTTTGGTACAGGAATCGATCGCGTCCTTTTTCTTATTCGGATGCACATTCACATGTAAAAATACGTCCGCGGATGTAATGTGCAAACACAAACACAACGCTAATCGAAGTTTTTCCGCTCGCAAAAAACCGTGCTTATTTGCGAATCAGTATCAACAAAGAATTTATTAAAGACAAATCAATCAGCGAAATTAGATGAACGGATATATAATTACTTAAATAGATAAACAAAAGTATTTGAGATATCGGAGATTCTCTGATAATAAGAAAAATAAGAATCGATTTCCAATTCTATCTCAGTAATTAAAAATTCCTTTCTTTGAATACATTGCAGCATCTGATAATTGTAATATATAAATTTTTAAGAAAAATAAAAAGACTCACACATCAGCAATTATTATAATTGATAACAATTGTACTCATAATTAATAACACTATTGTACTCAAAAACAGGAACCTATAAATTTCTCTAATGAAACTGATTATCCGTATACCATTCTCATCGATCTTTCTCTAATATCCATTCCATTTGAACGGAATAAGCACTGAATAATTAGCGACGTGAATCGCGATCCACAAAGGAATAAAACAAATCGTATGAATTCACGACCGATATATCATTATAATTTTGACCATTATCGTCTTATTATGCGGATCGTTTGAAAATCCGCCAACGAAATGATCGATGCCAAGTATTCGATAGCACTCGTGGAATGTGAAATGATCGGGTTATTTGAATTTCTAATTTAACAGCCGTGCACAAAAGGGTTCCGTATTAAATTCATATTGCGAATACGAACGCATAACAAAGGTTCCGTAATTCCACGGGAACGTAAATGACGGATGATTTCGCAACACGCAAGGTATCTCGGATAAAAATGAAAATATATAGTACGATGTTACGATACTTTTTAAACATATTATTATATCATGGACGGTTTATTTCAGCTATTTTTGTTATCTCTTGGACATTTCCCAGAACCGCTCTTGTGCGGTGTTGGATTCTTCCTCCTCGAAAATAGTGAAAACAACGTATAAAAGCTCCATTAGAATTAATTATTTATCACCTTTCTGCTCTCGTTACTTTCGAGAGTACTTTACGTTACATTTAAACATACTTTTCATTATGATTAATTACATTATTTCACATTAACATTAAACATTAATTTTGGATTGTGAAACATGGAGTAACATGTTTGATGTAGGGGAGATCGTGTCCGGTTGTCATGCGAAGTTGATTGTCAAAAAGCTAATAAACTCAACAATCAATATATGGACCGAGCATTCTCTTCTTTTTACTATAGATTATTGATATAATATTACAATAAGAATTTTATTGGATCATGTGAATACACAACCAATAGAAAATAGAGCCCAATGATGATCAAAGCTGGATCTTCAGTGTTTAAGTAATTCGGTTTTACGATTTTATATATTACATATCAAATTCTGCCAAACTGCGCGCCGAATTAATTTTTCGGTCTTGAAACGCTATATTGACAAAACCTTAGTACTATTATTAATATTCTCTTAGTTTTATTCACAGTTTATTTCAATATCTCTATAAACAGAATTTAAAAAAAATAAAATAAATTAAGTGAGCCTTATTCGGCTCAGATACCTTATAGAACTAATATTTTTAAAAACTGTATTTTTGTGTGTTTTATTCATAAAAATTATGTTACTGTCAACTTTGGAATGTAGCCATCACCTCGAGTACAAGGTTAATTATTACATTTTCGCAACTTGTTCAAAATTAAGAGAGGAATTTATTTGTACGATAATACGTTTAAGAATAATATTTTTTTAATATCTAAGAGATGCAGAGATATATTATAAATGTTTCAGAACATTACATCCATTTTTTTTTTAAATCATTATTTAAAAACTGTGATAAACAATTCTAGTCTTCCCTACAAATCCATTGTAAAATTCTTTTATTGGATTTCTTTTCTGTTAATCCATAAATATTGTATTTAATAAGTACATGCGTTAAATGTATCGCAAAAATTTCTGCATATAACACATAAGTTTTACTCTCCTTGGCTCAACGTCTACGACATACATCATAGAATACTGCTTAAGAGTCCTATAAATAAGAGAAGCAGTACCGCAGCAGTTTCTGATGTTTCTGCTATCATAACGCATTACTCATCGATATCTCTTATATCACTTCCTTGCCATCTGATTTCTTCAGACAGCTGTGTTTATTTTTCACCTAATATTTCTTAAATTTCCTCGAAGAATTCTTTGTCTACTTTAACAGATTTTGAACGTTACGCATTGTCGTACATATCATCGTCGCCTCGTTTCTTTACGTAAAATTCTTTTTAAATAACTCGTCCATTTAGCAACCTTTAATTAATGATATTCTTTCTCTGAAATAAGATTGTGAACTTCACGTGTAGATAAAAATTTAAAAGGTTAAAGATTGATAATTTAAAAATTTTTAATTATAGAAAAAGATTCGTTTTACTTTGTCTAAAGAACATTTTTCATATCTTGTTAAGAGACACTCAATTCAAGCTCTTTGCTTAAGTTATTTCTATTCTGGAGAATTCTATTGGTAACCAGACTATCATCTACAAATATTTCGATTTCATCAGTATGTGCAATCCGCCTTCTCTGTCAAGGAGAATAACATTTCATTATAGAAAAACTTTTCTTTTATATTTTTTTCATTTTTTTTCCTCTTCTACGCTTTTTTAGAGCCGAATATTATACTTTATATTTTATATATATCATATTTCCTAAAATATTTTTTTTTTAAAGTTTTCATTCGTTTTAAATTGAGAAGATTTCTATACTTGTCCATCATAAGGAATTCTTTTATGTTGACCAAGTAATTCGATTTGCATGACGATGCGATAATATGCAATAGTATACAAAGATTACCAACAGATTCATTAATGAAATTCATTTAATCTTTAGGTAATCATATATTGAGAAATTGGGCCTAAGGGTCCTATTTTATAATTCTTAATATCTGGAACTGTAACGTTATATTGTCATTGTGCAGGTTTTATACATGCTAAAAAAACCGACGCAACACTACATTTACAATTGTTAAGAGTTATAGAATAGATCCCCAAAATTATGTAACCACTTCCTCTAGAGCTTTTTTGTTTAATAACATATTTTAATTTACAATGATTCGTAGATTAAAAATTCTTGATACTTAATCATTGATTAATTTTTCTTAATAAATTACTTAGAACTTGAAAAATGAAAACCGCTATAACAATGTTGTCCATAATACGACAAAAAATATTTTATAACATAAATATATGCAATTTATATATGTAAATATAGTTTATGTATGCAAATATCTAAACTTTAAAGCAAAAATATGTCACACACCTTTTTTTCCCTTCATTTTTTATTTACCTCTCATTTATATTATATTACAAAATAATTCTCTAACAAAAAACTTATAAAAAATTCTATACAAGATAAAGACTTTTTATTTGTTAAGATTTTTTAAATTTTAATTCAAATACTTTCTGCCTGTTTTTATCCCAATAATTGAATAGTCTATAAAGAAAAAATTGTTTTATCAACAAAGTTTTATTTAATTCATTAATAAAAGTTTTCCTGCCTTAAGGAAAATAAAAATTTACTTCAAAGGAATATATAGGGAGAAAATGTTATTAATATATTTAAAAGATAATTAAATAGTCAGAAATGACCTGTTTCTTTGTTTCTATTCGTATCTCCTCTCCTCTGTTATACGACTTCTTTTCTCATACACACCCTAAAAAGGACGTCTGCCTACCATCGACGAGATTAAAAAAGTTACGCGACAAAGGGTTAACGAGCTTAAATCGTTTACCGAGAAAAGCAATATTTCGTGAGTTTAAACTTAAGCGACTAAGACAAAAAGCGGCATCGAAGAAAAAAAATTTTTCCTTTAAAAATATTTACTACAATGTCATGAGCTTGTTTTTTATAGAGACTGTAAATGCAGCACCATTTTTTTTTCAACAATATATCTCAAAATATAGAATGCTTCATACATAAAAGAATGATTATATGCCGCATCGTAAATTGTTCTTTGTTATCTGGGAAAAATTGCGGACTTTTCTTCGTATAGATCGTTATTGCATGTCAAAATTGTCACGCAAGAAATTTCCACAACTTCGCGATGGATAATTTGCGCGGCACTAATTAATTCACGTTAATTAAAAATGTAATAGATATTTTACAAAATAACAAAAAAATTATGAAAAAGTTTTACGGATTATTATATACCACATTTATAAAAGTAGTGCAAAAACGATGGTTTATCAAAAGATATTCCAATAAGAAGTAGTATTTTTTTTATCTGTGCTCTAATAGAAGTATGTAAAAATATGACGTTATAAAATAATGACATTTTTTTATGCAAATACTTTAAGTATTCAAGATGATGTATGTAAAATTACATTTGCAATGTAGAAATTAATTTTTTATATAAACTAATATTTATTTGTTCTAAATCTTTATAATTAATCAGTGAATCGCGATGAAACTTTAAAATCGTTTTAAATATTTAAAGTACTTATGCAAACATATTTAGAATTTTGTTTCCTTTCTTGACTAAGTAAATTAAAATAAACAAATTCTATCCATTTAGATCTTATTGATTATTACTTAAATTTTAATTTATAATAATAAAAATAAAAATAATAAATAAAATATAAATAAATAAATAAATGTAAATAAATACATAAAGCATATAAATAAAACATAAAGTGTATAAACTATAAAGATGTATTGTTTAATAAATATAGAATGTTAAAAGCACAAGTTTCATATCTATCATATCAAGTTTGTTTGAATATTAATGTATATGCTATATGCTGTTGTATTAATGCATCTATCATACTTTGAATAACTGCAAATAATTCCAGCATTTTTCTAATTTAAAAAAATAAACATTTAACGTTTGTCAAACATTTAATAAATAGATATAATCGTTCAAATTAAAAACAATAATTTAAACAGATTAAAATTATTAAATAAAAAAAATCCTTTGTGACGTACACTTTCATACAGTTTGTGAAGCGAAAAAGATTAAGTTAAACGAAAGATGTAATCATTGTAGCTGTCTGCTAAAAATGGAACAGTTTATTCAAGAAGTTGACAGACGAGCGATGCCCTGCGGGTATCTGCAAACACCATCGTCTTACAGACGAATGTATAGAAGCAGAAGGCAAAAGAGATGGCAAAAAGAGACGGTTAAGATATGAAATGTTTAAGATAGACAGTAGTACTCGTAGTATAAAATATGATATATTCCGAATATATTCTGATTTGAGAATTTTAATACGAAACAAATCATGCAAATGTAATACAATAAAAAATAGAAACAAAAAGCAGTTACCGTAGTTTACGCATATTTGTTTTATACATTAGTAATAAAATAATTTTGTTAATAATATATATATATATATTGTAAATTTGAGTATTGTATTATAATTATCTCTGCAGTTACACACAACTACCTATTACCACTGTTTGCTAAAATAATTGACCGCTACGGCTATGGTTGGTGTAATTTTGCCTGTGGGTGTTCGCGAACGCTGCATTTTGTTATCAACTTGTTCAGTGTCTGCATGCAATTATAAATTATAAAAATAGTATCTGTGAATTATTAGATGTAAACAATATGTAAATTTTACACGAGCTCTAACGTAAATTTTCGGCAAAATTAGTTAATTCAAATTTAAAAGTTAGCTTTTCTATTTGTATATATAATTATATTATAATTATAGAGAAATCTTTATAATGATTAAATAGAGCAATTTATGGACGCTTGTTGTTTTTTATGAATTCAAATAAATTTATCTATTTAACAAATTAACATTAATGCAATAATAATAATTCACATTAAATAACTATTCTATATATGTATTTGTTTTTCCTTTTCTCTTTATTTCAAATAATTTTCAGAAAAGTTTACTTCAAGAAGTTTTCACTTAGATATTCTACTGAGTAGCTTTTTGAAAAAATTCAATCAACCTCTTTTGTCCTGGTTTTCCGATCTAGCCAATACCAATAAATGCAATAAAGAAAATAGTAATATAGCTACGATAACTTACCTCGACTGAATTGCTCGTAACTGGCAATTACCCTCTCAGCATTCTTTCTTGCGATGTAGAACCACTCGCTGCTATTGCTCAAGTACTTGTACTGGATTGCGAGATCCTTCACGAGGACGCCATCCTGATTGGGCAGTCGGTGAGCGAACGGACAGTATAACCACCGATCCCGATACTGTAATTTATCGTAACAATTGCCGGCGGCGAAGATATCTTCGTCAAACTCGACCATGGAGAGAACGCTCGCGTGCAATAGATACTCTGAGGACAGCATCACTTCCGGTGCGTACTTCCAGAGCCGGGTGAGCATGTTGGCACGATTGACAGCGAATTCTGCCTCTAGCCTAAACCTCTCCTGCGCATATTGGTCCACCACGCCTTCGCCGAGGTTTAAATCAGTGCCTGCAGTGCAATTCTCACCCAGAGTATGCTGGTTCTCGATAATTCGCAAGAAACGCGTCACGATGTCGACTTGGGGTCTCTTGCGAATCAACTCGGGCGATGAAGTGTTCATCGGTTCCTCGTAACTTGTGTAATCCAACACCACATCTTGCGAAATCTCTTCCTCGAGGTCACGGGTGGTTTCGCTGGTATCTTCGAGCGCATCGATACCGAGTGTCTCCGTCGTGTTATGGTCTATCGCAGCTGCTGGCACAACGGTCCTATTTAAGGATATTGCCTTCCTCAATTTACTAAGGGCGTCGTCCTTGTAAGAGCTCTTGAGGGAATCGGGATTCGATCGCAAAATACCGTGGCTCTCCGAATAATGCACTTTGAGTGTATCTTGGAGATCTTTCGCAGTCTCATCGTTGATCTGATCCGAAGACCGGATGTTCGTATTATCTTTGGAAATATTCTGTTCAATTATCCAGGAAAGATTACGCGTGAGAGGAATAGCGGAATTTTCTTCAGCAACATTTCCTTTCTTTCCGTGATACAACTTGAGTAAACTTTCCAGTCCTTCTGAAACATTATTCTCAATTCGATCGAGAGATTGGCTGTTGACCGAGTTATCCTTTGAGAAATTTTGTTCAAGAAGCCAAGAATGATTACGTTTCGGTGAAACGGATCCTTCCAGAAAATCACTCACTTTTTCCACTTGACGCGTCTTGAAGTGATTCTCATGATCCTCGCGAATGTCGGTTCTGATCCTATTTGCCGCATCCTTCGAACTATCCCTCGTAGATTCCTCTATCTTCTGCCGCGCGAAATGGCTTCTGGATCTTCCGTGACGGATCTGCGATCTTTCGATGCTCGACATATCCGTCTGCTCGATCTCCGTCCAGAGAATCTCCACCGGTCGGATCTCTGTCGGCGAAACTTCCTCCAAGGAATGACGCTCCCTCGTTTGCGATCGCGTTTCCGCAGAGCGGATTCTTGTGGCTCGCTCTTCGGCAACTTCCGCGGCAAGTTCAGCTGAGGAGGCACGAACTTTCCCGGCGTCGAGGGCGATTTCCGCGGAGTGACGTGCTGACGTCGACGAAAGAATCTTTGCCGAACGTATCGCTACAGCGCGACGGCTCTCCGTCGGGCGCGTTTCCACAATTCCGTCGAGATTCTCCAAAGTCGAGCGTATTTCCGTAGGATATTCTTCCGCACGTAAACGATTTTCGTACGCGAAATGGATCTCCGTCGGCCGGAAGTGGTTTATAGGGCGATCTCGCGCGATTATGGGACGGATTTCCGCGCGATGATATTCCGAAGGATGATTCAGCATCTCCGCCGCTTCCGCGTCTGAACGTGCGATTTCCGCGTTCGGATGAATAATCATCGAGCGGGTCTCAACGGCACGAAATTCCGTCGAGTCGACGAGCTTGCGGTCGACAAAGGCCGTCGAGCGGTGGTTCAATTGATGCCGCAGGTACTCCTTCGACTTTTCGATTTCAGGGACCTTCTCGTGGTGGCTGGCGAGGGAATCTTGCGTGAACGTGAGCAAGATGAGCGCGCACCAGATGCCTGACGCACTCATCTTCAGCCGCTCATCTTCCCGTTCGCGACAAACCGTCCGCTTGTTACATCCACCCGCGATGGCACGTTTCCTCGAGCCTAATCGATCTCAATCCCGACATCTCCACGACGTGATTATCATTCGCATATAGCAGCGGCTTGCAACAGCTGCTTACGATAACATGACATGCTTGATACATTAGTGAGCATTACATATTTCTTGAGAATCAATTTAACACTCTCTCCTCTTCGCCGGAATTAATTTCAACGTCTCCATAAAATGACCGTCATCCATCTCTCCTCGACAGCATATATGATTATATTATCATTTCTCTCGAGATTAACGTAATTTCAAACATTACAACTTGGATATCAATTTCTCGCAAGTCGTATTTACAATACTTTTACTTTTAATTACGATATATTAATAATGCGATATTTTATAAGATCTCATTGAAGGTAAGTACTTAATTTTAATGATTCTTACGTTCCTCCTGAATTTCTGGTCCTCGATTTAAATTCTATTGCCAATGAGAATAGCTCTCTAACATCTTCGCAATTTTACTTCTTCCTTACAGTATTTAACAGATCCCGGTGTTGAGCAGCGTCTTCAGAATCTCTGCGCAATCTTACGTCTCTCCAGACATTATAGTTCTTAATGAATGATATTCTCTTAATAGACTCGATACTTAATTGCTCCTGAGTGGTATCTCCACAATCAACTTATCCTCCGCCTGAAACTAGCACTATTTCAATGTTTGCTTTTCTTACCATCGAAACTCACGACCACCAACTTCGACGGCGGATATCCCACGGTAAATCGATCTGTCGGTGATCCGTTCTCGTTGCTCTTGAGATTAGACCGTGCGTAAAGTGTTTTTGCGCGGGTTACTAATCGAGAAGTCTCCCACTTCCCCGTTCTCTCTGAACGGTAATCCGATTTCCACGCAGATACGCCTCAGTCGATTTTTGCGCAGCTCATGTAGATCAAAGTTTTGCGGAGGGCCAATCCCAGAGTTAATGCATTATTGGATCGATCGGCGAATATGAAAAACGTTCGAAGCCGAAACTCGAAAGCCTTATACTCGATCTCTCGAGAACGTTACATTGATTTAATTTATCAAACCGATCTCCGGGGTTGCGGCCATATCGTTATGATTGATCGACAATTTCATCGCGTATAATTATCGCGCAATCGCTACCGTTCGCGATTCAGAGCGATAAAAAGTTCTCCATTGATTCTGATATTTCTGATATGATTCCGTTTCTTCGTGAGTAATTTTACACGAGTGCAAATTGTAATTAATTTTCACCGACCTGATACCGTCCTGATTTGTCCTTTTCAATCCCGATTTTGTGATTCACGCACATCATCATAGATCATGACACACTCACATATCGTATGTTCCTGCACGGTAAATCTGTCGTGGTGAAAAGTGCAGGCGTTCGCGACGTATTGACGGTATTTTAACGGAAAATTCGCACGCGGCAAAATCGTCTACAGGCACCTGTCGCCGTTTTGATCCACTAGCGATTAATGATAGTGTTGACGTTCCAAACATTGTTGTACGCCTAATTGTTATAGAGTATACATGTATTTATTCGTTCCATTAGTCAACTGTTTCCTTGCTTATATGTTCACTTGTTTGGCGAACAATCATAATCGTTTACATAACGCGTGCTTGCATATGCTCTGTGTAATTAAGTGGACAAGTTAAGTGGATAGAACCGTGGATAGACGCGCATATGCTTTCTTCATCAATTTTAATCATAAATTATTTCTGCGCTTTCGGCGTTAAACATCGATAAAATTTAAATGCGAAATGCGAGCAAGAATACACAAACGCATATCGCCATAATAATAAATCATACAAATTAAATGTGCCTTCAATTATATGGTAATCATCAATTTTCGCGAAAATATTGAGAGTTAGCACAATATTTTCATGATTTCATCAGAAATAATGTCCATGCAAAATTGACGTTAAAAGTTGCATACAATTCAATTCCTATTAACGAAAATTAAATCCACATCGGCATATTGTTCCGTAATTATGTAAATTAATAACTTTCCTTTGAAGTGTACTCGAGGCTCGATTACAGATTAACTAATATGATCTTTCGATAAATGCCCCGCGGTTTTATATAGAATTTCACTCGTAATCAGCTAAATATTGAAGACCACAAAAATTCAATTTATAAATAGAATATCGCATTTTAATCGATCAAATAAATAATCTTTTTAAGAGAATTGCCCGCTCTCCCGCCCCCCCCCTCTCTCTCTCTCTCTCTCTCTCTCTTCTGTACAATATCAGACATTAATTTGGCTTCCCTTCGGCGATCTTCTCAAATTTTCTCCTATTTTTTCATGAATAAAAAAGCATAAAAGTACAGAAGATAAACATAAAGATTGCAAGAATTTAATCGATATTTTCAAAATAAAGAAACACGAAAAGAATTTTTTTAATACTAATAATTTTAATACTTTCAAAGTATTAAAAAGCTACGATAATTATCTTGATAATCAATTCTTATCAAATTGTCTTTAAAATTCGATTTACAAAGCCGCATTGTCTCTTCGGATTAAAAATTGTTCCAAAATGCATTCATTTTTAAAAATCTGATAGCAATTAATCCCATTCTTTCTATTACAACAAATTGAATCGTGTCACATTCGGTCTATTTTTTAAATTAAAAAGTGGAAATTTCAAAAACGAAATTCTAAACGCTATTTTTTAATTAATTTAATAAATCAATAATATATCCTATAGAATTCCATTTTAAACTGGCGTTATTAATCATTTCCGAACAATTATACATGAATCGCTCATAATCGGTCATCTGTCATAAATGTTCGAGATTGATAATCGGATTAGCGGACGTGTATTGACATAGTTTTTGCAATCGTAATCGCACGAATTGAACTACGTGTAATCTCCTTGTAATCTCGTATCTCCTAAAAAAAAAAAAAAAAAAAAAAATCGCGTGCGATCCACCTTACAGTAGAGAATCTCTGACGGAGTGATTTCTTTCTTTCGCGCTTCTCGATCGGGTTCTCTTATCTAGTTTCAAGTTGGATCAACGGATCGAGGGTGCAGACTCGACCTGCGGGCGATCATTTTACGATGATTCCCTGGAAGAACAACGAACTTTCTCTCTCAGTTTCCCCAATTCTGCTCCCTTTCGCGCGCGCGAGTCGGCGATCGCGACAGACCTGTATGCGCTCGCACGCGGCGTCAAACTGACGACGAGGGTTGGGAAACCCGCCACCCTTCGTGCCAACCAATGTGTGAATGCAGGGCGCATGATCTCTACCCCTCTCTCTTGCAACGAGCGATGCAACGAGCCTCGCTCGCGCCGGCATCCCGACGCTCTTCCGTCGCTTAATCTAGATCTTAATCTTCATCTTCGGTACGCCATCTCCGCGCCGTTTTATGCTTCCTAGTGGGACGTACGAATGGAGCTCCTGCCTCAATCCCATTCCGCCGTGGCTGAGGAACGTACAGTTACAAAATATACGCTCATACAGGGTGTGCCAGAACCGCGTTTTTGAAAATTTAACGTAACGTTTCAGGAACTTTTAACATTCTTCACATGTTACACGTTTTATTACAGCTACGCCTGAAATGGAATTATTCTAAGAGTAAACTTTGTTTATTCGATGGCAGCTACGAAATGTAATTTTCAAAAACTAGAACTATTTCGTTTTGAATTGGACGCCCCATTTGCGTCCATCCCCGATATTATGCAAGAGAAAAACCGATTGAAATTAGTTAAATAAAAAAAGTGCAAAGACACAAAACATTCTATTGTGTATCTAATGTTTGAAGGACTTGATGCTTCCTCTTTTAAACACAAAAGATAAAGACGACCACCACGAAAACGTAAATAAATAGTTACGTTTATAGGGTATAAACAACTTTTTTTTATTAAAAAAAACAAATGAAAATTTATTATTTGTGAAAACAAGACCGCTTCGATAAAGCTAAAGTTCTTGTAGAACTCGCTTCGAAAATATTTCCGCTGAAAATATGTATCTCTTTTAGGAATTTCTATATTTCATTTTAATATATTTTAATGACATGATTATTTATTTACTTTTGTAAAGTTTAAAAAGTTTTAAAAAGATAACTAACGCTGTTATTTGTTTTAAAAGAATTATATCCATTTTACATTTTCTCTTGACTGGTCAATAATTCTATCCGACAAATTTTAAAATTACAACGCTATTCTTATCTTTAGTTACTTTCTGATGTATATACCATATATTAATTTACGTTTAATCGTTGATTTTATCTTGACATATTTTTAATATAACATTATCTACTTGTATTTTTTTCCATACATATAAAACATTCCACGTTTGTAGTGTAAGTGTAAATCTTCAAAATATATGTATAAAAAAATACGAAAATCAGAAATTAAACGTATATCAATATTATATTATACATTAAAAAATAATTAAAAATAAGTATCGTGTTTACATGTTCTTACTTTGAGAAAACGAACTCTTTTATCTCTGCTATCGAGTATTAATATCATCTTTATTCATTTGACCCGATTTTTTCGCCTGTTATGATTCATCTCGTTTCGTATCGTAAATATTTGAGGTTCGAAAGGTAATATGGTGAATGTACACACACATATATGTATATACATATATATGTATATATATATATATGTATACATATAATATGTGTGTGTGTGTGTGTGTGTGTATATATATATATATATATATATATATACAAAAGTCTAATATTAAGCTTTTAGGGATGACTAATATTAATCCCGTTAAGCTTATTAAGCTTGAAAAGCACGAGTCAATAAATTTTAATTCCAAATATAATCTATAGCCGCATAATTACATCGTGGTAAAGGAAATAATCGCGGTAGTTAAGGTAAACAGATTAGGTAAGCCATTTTCAATAAAAAATAAATAATCAAAAATGTTGCATTAATCAGAGTTGTAAAAGAGAAAAAAGAAGAAAATCGGACATTTCGTTCTATGATTTCTATGAAAATTTCAACGAGATTTATCACGCGAAATTAGAAATGCTAATATAACATTTAACTTGAAACGCATATACTTTATATGAAATCTGAATACATTTGAAACACAATTTTTCTAGTTTTTTTTCTTTTACAAAAATTCCACGAATTAATCCATGTTTCTAAAAATGTTGACCGTATCGTATGTCGTATGACATACAAAGTTATTGATATAGTATTTCCAACGTGATGTGCAAGTTAATGTCACCGAAGAGAGTACGGCTTCCTTGTTTTATATTTTTTATAATTTTCCAGTTCCAACCAAACACCCTTTCGCTCTCGAGTGCGAAAAATGCACGCTTCGGACGAGATGAAAAAAAGGAAGCCCAAAAATCACAGAGAGTTGATCGAATTGGGATCGGCCACTCGGGATAGTGCGAATCATAAAAAAAAAGATAAATGTGGCTCGATCAAGAAAAAAAAAGAAATAGAAGTACAAAAAATGTATGAAAAAACAAAGTTAGATAAGAAAAAAAGTTAAAAGTTATATTTGACGAACAGCTTAATATTAATCTAATTGTAAGCTTATTGAAAAGATATAAATCAATAAATTTCAACTTCCAAATAATACGATCTGTCGCGCGATCATATTATTACAAAGGCGACAAATAATTGTAATGTGAAGGATCCGAGTTGTCTCGCGCAACTATTGAGGACCTTTCAACTTCCGAAAAGGAGGAAAGGGGCTGAGGTCGAAATTTATTCAGCTTCCGCTTCGTCTGAAAACAGACGATGAAATTGAGCAGAATGATTGTGTATCTTAAAATAAGATGAAAATTACAAAAATGAGCAAATTTATTAGAATATTTATAATTTCATTAGTCAGTCTAATAAATATGCTCATTTTCATCTGATTTCAAGATATACAATAAAATCTTTACAATTTCCAGCGAGAATGCCGAAATTGAGATCTTTCTGATTACCAATAAGAATGTCGATTTTCGAACTCAATCCGGAAATAAACGCCTAATTACATGCATGCATGCACCCACATAAACCGATAAATATGACGATAATACATCTCGAGTTTCGTCAAAAATCGCCAAATTCTGATATCTCTCATTTCCATCTCTGCGTTTGAAGACCTTATCTTTTGAATGTCGAGATATCAATATACTGTGCGCACGAGAGAATGTACGTATTGAAATACGTATTGATATCTTGATCATTGCGATCGATATATCATAAGAGACGAAGGTCCGTATTCAGAACGCGCTTATAATGTTAGCGCGCTAACAAATCTATGAGAGATTCTGTATATATGGTTAGTATTCATACTTCACTTTTATCGATAAATACGCACATTTAGCACGCAGTTTACGTTACATCAAGATCCTGCCCTATATTTTATGATTAAGTTTACATGGAATCGTTTACGTTAAGTTTACAATCTTTTTTATGTAAACAAACCAAGCAATGTAGAATATATAAATTATTATTATAACTTATAAATTGGATAATACCATACAGAAAAAAGTAATTAAGTTTTTTATGGTAAATCAAAACAAGATAGCAATTTTAATGCAAGGACAAAGAACGTAAACTCCGATGATTCATAGATGGTTTTACGCATAGATGACACGTAAAATATAATCTACATAGTTTATTTACTCATATAAAAGCATATTATTATATTTTACACATAAATACACAACTCTGCGTTACATAGAATTTTTAAAATAAATGCGTGTATATTTATTAATAAAAGTAAAATGTAAATACAGATTATCTCATACATAAAATCTAGATTTGTCAACGTATTACGTTATAAACGTGGACACATACAAAAAGATTATATTTCGGAACAAGACCGAATTTTTTTGCTTTTCCTCATAGAACTTAAAAGTATAAAAAAATTTATCGTAACTCCTCTTTGTTTGGAATAAATAAAAAAAAAAAATGAAACCTAAAAGAATAATCTATCAACGTTTTCGCTTAACCTAAAAAAAAATTGCGTCGCAAATTTATTTAAAAACTTTTTTAATCAATAATTTTTTCAAAGGATTAAAATTCAGTCTCGCAAATTAAAAAAAATTCGCGCTTATTCACTTTTAATACCTTTTATTTACCTGTTTTATTTCTCTCTTCTTTTTTTCTTGTTATTGCTGCTGCCGCGCGCGATGTTGCGCGCGTGATCAGCGCGGATAATTGCGAATATTGAGCAACACAGTTGGTTGCAACGGGTAGCATGCGCTAATTAACTCCATTATGCGCCCCGTTTCAGCGCAGGGGAAGGGAACTTCGTATTTCACCAGGCAATTTACTCGTGATGGACTAAAAAACGCGAGCGAGGCGTGACGATTTTTCGAACTGATGCGACGCAGCGCAAAGTAAATATGGCGGCGGGCTCTCCATCGCGGTGAACCACTCAGCTAAACGCGTTTACCTATCGCGAGGATTGCGTTAAAAAATTGATAACATACACACAACCAATGGCATGTAAACGATCGATTATTCCATAAAATTTAATATAACAATTAGTCCGAGATATTTTCTCGCAATGTATTTTTTATTTTGTATTTTAAAAAATGTTATTTAAAATATTAAAAATACAGCAGAAAAAAATATGTAATATTATTTTTTAAATATTAAAAATATAATGGATATAATGGACGATAATAATTAATAATCTTTTAATTTTTAATATTTTTTGAGTTTAGCATTTTAGCTTTTTGTTTTGATGAAAGCGCGTTATTATCGCGCAAAAATTTATGCTTTCGCCAATGATATTTTCTGTGAAATTACTTATGTATTTATATAGGGTACAGCAATTAAAGTGACGCATATACGGAAGATAATTTTCCTATACAATTTAATGTAATCATAATTAATCCGATACCTTTTCGTAACATTTTTAATTGTAATAAAAATTGAAAGCTCATCGTCAATTATACATGTTATATATAACTGACGATGAGCTTTAAATTATATATTTTTTTTTTTAGTTTAACATTTAAAGCATAAAAATTTATGCTTTCGTCTTAATATTTTTTTATCTATAAAAGAAATTGCTCATTTATTTAGGATCGCAATTAAGTTACTCGTTTTCATCTAGAAAAGATAATCAGAAATGTGGTAAATAATTGATGCTGCTCGTATTTCGTCACACACATATGTATATATGTATATTATATGTACGTATATATATTTCTGACAAATAAAAATTTATAATTCTTGTATATATTTACATGAGAGCCGAAGATATAGGCGTATATGTGCACATCGTATTAAAGTCACAGGCGAGGAAATTGAGGCTTGAAGAATGGAAGACTCGGACTATCTTGTGCCCATCGAGCGTGTGTCTCTTTGGATTTAAATCAATTAGAAACACACTTCGTTCGCAAACTCTGTATCTTCATAGAGGTACAGAAAGCTCATTAGAGTCGCAGAAACTTGTCCTTCTGTCGTCATGAGAAGGCTTGTATACGGAGTCGTTCTCGCGGGATGACCCCGAGGATCTCTCGGGAATAATCGTTGCACAGTCACTTCAAACTGGTTATTCGAGAACCAGCACCGTGACGAACCCTCAGGCATGTATGCTCTTGTTTTCTCTCCAACTTCATCGCAAAGATTGAGCGAAACCTCTGGGAGAAGGAAGAAACAGAGCACCCCCGGCACTTCGAATAACTAAGTACTCGTATTTTCGCCAATTACGATCTCTCTCCACGTATAGGTTTCTAAATCGGAATGGACTCTAGGCAACAACAGTACACACACTCGTCTCTTGGGCGGCATATATTTCCAAGAATCTTTGGCATGTCGGCAGCTCTCTCGTTAAAATCGCGTCTCTGCTAACAAAGGCGAATGAATTCGCTGGTTATTTTATTCCACTGTTTTTTATTCCTTGTTTTTAAAGAAATCTCTCGCAGGTAAAGATAAAATAATATCGCTCGCCTTAAGAAAAAAATTATTGCTTTTTAAAATCCTACGAATAAATCTTACTGAAAATTAATAAAATACCTCTTTCTTCTCGCGGTAACTTCGATCTACAGAATATAATATCAGATAACATAATTTCTTTCGTTCTACAGTACAGAATATAAAATCATAATATCAAATAACATAATTTCTTTTGTTATTTCATGTAACAAACTTGAGAGCGTTCTTTTCGACAAGTATAAAGAAATGAGCTCTTTAAGTTTGTTACAAATCCTATGGAACACCCTGTATTTTTGGAATCATAATGTTACAGTATTATATATATCTAAATATTTAAATCTTCTTA
Source organism: Acromyrmex echinatior (assembly GCF_024713525.1). Classification (NCBI taxonomy): domain Eukaryota; kingdom Metazoa; phylum Arthropoda; class Insecta; order Hymenoptera; family Formicidae; genus Acromyrmex; species Acromyrmex echinatior. The sequence continues at coordinate 11,046,261 of NC_141856.1, read as the reverse complement.
TGTTGTTAAATCCTTGAATACTCATATATTCTTAGACGCTTATTTTCGTTTTGCATTTAATATCGCGTGTATTTAACAGCCACGTTAAAATCTCTAGCCTCTCCCCCTCCCCCCCCCCCCAATTATTAATACAAAGGTCAGCATTTTAAAAAATTTCATAAACAAAGGTACAAAAAGACCAATGTTTCTTCTTTTATCGTGAACTTGCACTCCGATCAGACACATATGTGTAGTCTATCATATTACAATCCTTCGACTAATTTCACGAAAGTCATTTCACTAGTAGACGGGTGTGTCGTCACTTGTTTTTCATAATCATCGTCCGCCTGGTCACGCGACCGCAAAACATGCCAACAATGAAGATCACTCCGATTATAGTAAAACCGACGATCATGAAGTAACGCCTCGCTGGAGAACGATTTACCGTCGTGTATAATTCTTCGAATGTATTTGGCGCGATTAACTGTAATGCGATAAGTAAAATACAATTATTCCGAGATAAGCAAAAAAAAATTAATAGTTACATATAATAGTATTTTTTTACAGACCTTGGCAGCATTTTTAAACATTTCCATTCTCGTAGTCAACATTTTGTAACAATCAGGTTGCAAGGATTTATTACTGTCTTCTAGCGCATTTTGCAAGCACATTATATCTAATACAATTATTATTCAAATTATTAATTCTATTATATTTACACATGTATACAAAAATTAATAAAATTGAGTAGACTTTAATTTGGAAGGATTTGTTCCTGAAATTACTTCGTATTTTCAATCTATAATTACTAATAAACAATATGACATACGTCTTCCCGCGCCTTGAGGTATAGCACTACAATATTTGCTGATATCCACAGCACAAGCTTTCTGCAATAAGGGATCCACGTTGATATCAGCTTTGCTTTGTTCTATCAGATCCGCGACTTCCAAACGACATTCTTCCCTCATATCTCGATTTCCAGCATTGAATTTCCTTTTAAGACACTCTTCAACAGCACCAGGCTCATTTTCATCCGATTGGCATATAGTTTCAATCTAAAAAAACAGAAGAGAAATTTCGTAAACTTGTTTGAAATTAAATTCTATAATAACTCTCTCTATATTCTTATGCAATAGTATTCAATATAAATTATTCAATATAAATTCTTAATTTTTCATGAGATAAATAATAAATTATAATTTTATAATTTTTTTTCACCTCATGTGCGCACATCGTTGCTAATAACGGATTTAAATGATAATTTAATGCAGCTTCTCTGAGAATGTTAGCCATTTGATGCTCGCATTTAGTAGTCAGCTTCGATTCTCGAAATCTGATCTTCAAACATCTAATTACTTTTCCTTCGAGTTCTTTGTCAGTGCGTTCGTGTATAATAACCTATAGTAATATATATTCATAAATTAATTATTAAACTATGTTAACCCACATCGTAAATTACTTGGCATCATAATAGAAGTAGGAATTCAGAATAGATTCGCCCGTATTCAAAATGAGAGTATCCACATAATAACGCGTAATAAAAAATATATTTTTCTTCAAACTATTTATATTTGTTTTAAGTAATCATTTTTAAAATAAAATACTGATTTTTTTGAAAAAGTATTTTATATAAACCATAATTACTATCTTTAGATTACCAAAAATTATATTCTTTTGAAGTAGACATTATTACTTTTTTTTCCGTAAGCATTATCTTTGGACTGTTTGAGACTAAAAAGATTATACACATATAAAAAAAGTTATAAATTTTAATTACAACAAATGCATTTTGCATTTTATTCCGATTCTACCTCAAATTCAAACATATACAAAAAAAGTAAAAAACATTTTCGATCATAAAACTGTACAATTGTATTCTTAAATATTGAAAGAATATACCAGAATTTTTTCAGATTTTTTTAGAGTCCAAAAACCTTTCGAAAAACACAACGGTTCCTTCAGCGAGCTTCGCGATCCAGGTGATCTATATCACACTATTCTGAAGTGATAAAATTCAGGATGGTCTTGGAGGATTAAATTAGTTACATATAGATTTTCTTTTCTACCTCTTTGCAATGTCTTTCGATGTCATAACCACACGAATTTTGCAATGCAGTATTGAACCTATAATCCGTATTTTGTTCAATCATTCTTCGAACCACAATGTTTTTACATTTATCATCGAAAGTGAGTTCGTCTTTGTATCTTTTAAGGCAATCCAAAGTTTGTGATTTGCTCACATCATGGCAGTACTGTTTTATCATAGCTCGGCAGATGCTCAGTAAAGGAACATCACTGGAACTATCTTGAAACTCCTGTTTCCTTATCTTAAACAGCTGTTTATGACACATGTCCGATAGTTTAGACTTGTGTGATGCCAAGCATTCTAATACCTAAAATAACTTAAGTTTCAGTAAAGTTTATCATAATATTAGAATTTGCTAGAGCAGCTATTTAATTAAAGAGCCAGCAACAGAATTTAGAAAACAAAGAACAGATACTAATTGTTATTAACAAATATTGAACAATGAAAATAACAAGTATTAAGTAGGTTTATATAACTTTAAAAAATGTAAAATTTAATTAAAATATTTTCTCCAGTTATACACATGTATATGATACACACATAAATAAACAAAAAGAGCATTGTTTTAAAAGATATTAGCTGTGTTCTGATATACACTATACTATCAGTACTCAAAACACTGTCAATACCTGTGAATTGCCTGGTTCCACATTAAAACAGAATTGTTTGACATCTGACGCGCAGGCCGCTTGCAGGAACGGATCGAAATTAATATTTTCTCGTTGCTGATAAAGTTGTGCTCGCAACTGTTGCCTGCAATCCTTCATAATACGATGCTGAGAATCTTTCATTATATCTTCCTGTACAATGGAGCTTAAGCATTCTATCACATTGGCTTTTGTCTTCGATCTATGTTATAATATATTACACAATTTATTTTACGTTCAAAATATTTAAATTTTTATATATTAAGAAAATTGAATTACTTAGGGCACCATCTCTTAACGTAAGGCCTGCATGCCTCCTTAAATTTGTATGTAAAATGATAATTCTTTAAAGATATCAGTTGAAAATGTTCCACAGCTGCTTTACATTTGTAGTCGGTGCGTGCATCTAGCTCGTTTTTATGCTCGATAAGACATTCCATCATATCTCCTTCATCTTTTCCATATTTTAATACTTCCTAAAAAATGTAAACATCATTAACAATAAAATAAAAATAATAGTAATAAATACTAATAAAATAAATAATTAAAGGCGCAATGACGTACCTCGCAATGACGTTCCATAATATGTTGGCATGCGGAAGAAATTATGGGATTTAATTCAACACGTTCAGCTTGTTCCTCAGTAAAATTGCCAACTGCAAACTTGCATTTTTCTTTCAAGCTATAATTAACGTAAATTTAAATAAAAAATTTAATATTTTTATATCTAACTAAAATTTAATATAAAAAAATAGCTCGGAATTATTTCTGAAAAAGTTGCAACAAAAATATTCATCAAAACATTGCATATGTGAGATGATTATAAAATAATTAAAAATTATCAATAGTGTAATTCCAAGCTTTTTCAAACTTTTCTTGTGTAATTTCTATTATTCAAGATAATCAGTACTTCTCTAAATTATCCTGCAAGCATAGAATTTCTTCTCCCTTCGCAGTTTTGTCATAACAAAGTGTTGCTAGTTCATTGAAACATACTTCTTCTATCTCGGGTTGTAAGTCAACATTCATAGCACGCTGCCTCATGACTCGTCTAATTTCTTCTAAACAATCCGCTCTCAACTAAATGGAACATTAAAAAAAAAACGATTAAGAACTTTTTTTGTGAAAATATAATAATAAAATGTTAATAATGTAAATTCTTACAATTTGAAAACTGAATTATTAAGTTTTAACTTCAATTAAGAAGTAATTATACATTTAATAATCTTACTGTCATATTTTTCTGGTACACATGCCGATACAAGCATGGCAATACCAGTGGTCCAGTTTCAGGATCCATTTGTTTACCATTACCGGCCCACGCGGTTCTTGCATGACACAAACGAACGGCATCGAACTTACACGCTCTGTACAATTGCGGATCAAGTTTGAAGTCTCTGGCGATAAAATACTGTATTTGCACCAAGGCAGTTTCACAGGCCTCGGTCATTCTTTCTGTTCCTAATTGTTCCATTAAGCAAGATATTACTCTAGCATCTCCACCGTGTACCTAAATTAAATACTCAAATATTTAATAAAAACAAGAAGTAATAAATGCATTTGACAAATACATAAGCTGTAAAATATATTTGAATAAAAAAAGCAAGTTTAAAATTTCATGTAGAGGCCAGGATTTTTTATATGAAGTCATTAGTTACGTAAGCTGAGTTAAAATCTATAATATTCTATGTATAAAAATAAGTCGCTTACGTCTCTACAAGCTAAATTGACCACAGGTTGACACTGTTCTCTTAAAACTGGATCAATTCTCCAATCTTCGCCAGCATCAGCTTCCATAATTAACTCTTCTAACTGTAAAATTACATGATTACATGATACATATTTCATTAAAAGATTATGAAATTTCTTTTAGCAACATAACATTTTTACAAATAGAGTTTAGAATTTTTAGAATATCATTCAAAAAATTTTGTAAATAAGTATGTTAATAATTAATTCTGAAAAAAAATCCATCCTAAAAATCCATCCTAAAAATCTTAATTCTTCTATCAATTATTTACCGCTCTTTGACATTCCGGCGCGACCCTCGATTTTCTTTTTCTTGTTCTTGTATGTTCCATTAAACAATGTATTGTAGCACCACCGACCTCGAGACTGTTACAAAAAGTCGTAATGTCGTTGGCACATTTGTGTACAATTTCTGGCGATAATCTGTAATCTTCCATTAATAATTTCCTGTGATCAAACATTTCCGCTTGACAATTTCCATCGATTTTGCTGCCATTCTTCATTGCCGACTCCAGACAAAGCAAAATTTGCGCCAGCTTAATCTCTTTGTCCTCGGACACAGACCGCCTGCAGTGATTATTTCTAATATCATCCCTACATGCCTTAACAAGACCTTTGCTAATTTTGTAGTCAGAAGCAATAAGCTTCTCTCTCCTTGTTAATTGCTCCTGACACTGTGCAGTCATTGATCTGTCAATATAAAAATAATCTCAAATACATATATGTATATATATATTGTATAGAAGATTACATATCTAGAAGATTTCTAGATTAATAAATCTCTTACACCAATATTGTAACATTTAACTTCTTACATTTAGACAATTAAATATCTACCTGTCAGTTTTATATTTCATTAAGCATTTGTAAACTTGACCACTGCCTGGTCGAATATTAGGACAAAACTTAATGCGATCATGAGTACAAGCCATGTACAGTTGACGATCTAATCTGATATTTTCCGCTTGAATTTCAGATACATGGAGAATATGCCTCCTACACTCGTGTTGCAGTTGTTCGACGTGTTCTTGCAAACAAGCCAATATCTGACCTTGTGATATATCTCTATATGGTTGTAGACTGTCGCATTTAAACTGTCTAATATCATGTGCACAGTCTGTCTTGAAGGGAGTCAGAATTCTGAAATCGCTGAAAGCAATCCACTCTAATCTCTGAATATAAGTGATGCAGTCAGGATCTCTAACTGTCTCTCGTTTATCGATCAAGCAAGATAAATAAGATCCATGGATTTTATCAGCACTGGAGCACTGCAAGGTATCCAATTGTGAACCACACACTCTTCTAGTTAGTCTTTCTATGTTTTGATTATCTGTGATATTTTTGATATAGGACCAAATTGCTTCCTGACATTTCTGATTAATTCCAGATATCTCAGTGGGCTGAAAAAATTTACAACAACAATTAAATCTAATATTCATTCTGCTCTTTTACATAGTATAGACATATACCTTGAAAGTCTGAATGCACTCGAGCAGCACAAGCTCATCGTTCCTATCTATATCCCCACAAAGCTGATTCAACTTATCACGGCATTGACCATTGATGATCTTTGGTGAACCATCATCCTCGGATTCTCTCTTAAGATTGTATGGAGATCTTTGAATCCTCTTAACTTGGACAAAGTTGTCGGAAAAAAGCCAACCAATTTTAGAAGGCTCGTCAACTTGCTGCGCGAATACATTTCCGAAATACGTTGAAGTTGTGCAATGCAACACCGACAAAACGAGTATCGCGAACAGTATTTGTCTCGTGTGTTCCATTCTTAACACTCAAACCTTACAATAAGCTAATAAAGCGAATCATTATCCTGTTAAAAAAAAATACATTATTGAACGCAGTTCATTCGAAATTACTTGATGTCACTTAATCATTAAGAATTGTTTAACATTAGAAACAGATCAGAGTATCGTTTAATTAAAGAAGAAAATTTAACTAAAAAGAAAAACACGACCTTGCAGATCTCTACGCCGTAGTCGATTTTTTTATTTCTTCTTTTCTGCGCTTGTTGATCATCTACCGTATGACGTGAACGTCATGAACGAGTAAATACAGATTGGTGCTGATACCAGTAATTGTCAGTGAACAAGTAGAGATACGATTGGTGCGGAATAATATGATGTACGAAATGAGAATATAAGATTACCGGTCGTGTGTTTTTACAACGTCATCTTACAGAACATACTGTACATTATTAACAGTACATTATCGATAGTTAATAGTTCGAGTCGGAACAAAATTGTTCAACTGTCAATAATGTAGAAATTTGGATAAAGCTGTTCATTTTGTTTTGAGAATGTAAGCAATATCCACGATTTTTTGTAATTTTTTTCTATGCTATTAGGTTAGACAAGGATAAACAATTAATTATTATTTATTATTTATTACATATATATACAAGAATGATTCAGACGCAAGAGCGCCAACATGTATAAAGAACTTCGAAAGGTATCTTAATTATGTCGTTTCTCTGATTGATGTTAATCTTTTTAATTCCAAATTAAAAATATCGAATATAACGGTAATAGCGAATTAAACTTATTCGGGATTATTTATTATTAAAAAATCGAAGCACGAGATGAAATAATTGTTTCTGAGAATACTCGCGGGCGTGTACGTTTATGAAGTTCCACCTAGTGGAATTTTAAAGAAAAACATCATCAGAGACGCGGCGATAATCGATGTCTCGAGTCTCGAGGATGCTCATTGGCCTCATTGCTCCACGCTCGATTTGACGATGTGCCGCTAGCTCGTAGCAATTGACGCACAGGCGGTTGTTCACTGATGGTGTTTCCAAAACTCGTCGTACCGTCGAGTTAGTCGTCGCGAAATCGCAAAATGCTGTTCCACTGTGATATATTTCACTTCAAAGTACTTACGTTCGCGTGTCTGCTGGTAAGTAATTATGCCGTCGCGTTGCCACGTCATTTGACGTTTCGCAAGGTGTCAATTTAATAGTTCCCTATTAACGGAAATCATCCACAATGTATGTTTCCATTCGTTTTTTTATCTCCCAATTATTATTTATCTAAACACCTTACACAAATCAACACACAAATCTGCTTCTGCCTTGTTGTGTTTTATGCAGCATAACCTCTACTGTCGTAATACAATAATCTTGCATATGAAAAAATGCAATCCAATCAATCTACACATAATTTGATTTAAAAAAAAAAAGGTCTTGTATAATCTACTGCAAAAAAAGGATTTAAAATATCCTTGCATACTTTCACGTTACTGGAACGATACTTTACAGATAGCATTCTTATTTATATGTTTATTACTATAGTTCTGTAATATTGATCATATATTGTAATTTATATTTATGATAGCCTAAAAATCATCAGGGTAGAAGATTTATGATTCAGAATAAAGGTTATATATCAGTAAAAATAGATGTGTATTTGGTAATATTTAAGTATTCTATTCTAAAATACATAATGCATGACTATTATTAAAAGATCAACTTGCATGATATACATTAGTGTTTGTATTCATAGTATTCCTGTATTCAGGTCTTATATTTAAAATTTCTTTAAATTTATCTTTAGATTTATTCTGTAAATTATTTTATTTGTTACTGAGCATCTAAAGATAAATTTAAAGAAGCCTTAAATATAAGATCTGACTATCTGATTATGAATATTGATATAGATTTTAATAAAACGGAATGTATGATGCATAATTAATACTGTGTATTTCTAGATATGTTTGCCAAACAATATAGCAGAGGAAGTAAAAGAAGGTGCCCTTTCACTCACAAGTAAAAATATTGACGAAACCTTAGGTAAAATTTACTTGATGATTTATATACATGATGTGTAGTAAATATTAATGCTAATAAATATAACTAAATGTAGTACCTACTTTTTTAATTATTAATGTTTTGCAGCTGACAATGAACTGGTGTTTATCAACTTTTATGCACAATGGTGTCGTTTCAGTAACTTATTAGCACCAATATTTGATGAAGCTGCAGATAAGGTTAAAGAAGAATTTCCACAATCTGGAAAAGTAGTAATGGCCAAAGTGGATTGTGACCGTGAAAGTAAATATATTTAAAATGTGACTATAAAATGCATGGTATAAACAGATATAAGCAGAATTTGAATATTAATTTATATGTATATTAAATAGATTAGATTTTATATGTATACGTTTAAATTATAAATATTTTTTTTTTCTTAGCCTCTGTGGCATCTAGGTTTCATATAACCAAATATCCAACGTTAAAAGTAATAAGAAACGGTCAACCAACTAAGAGAGAATACAGAGGACAACGATCAGTAGAAGCATTCCAAGAATTTGTCAGAAAGCAATTGGAAGATCCCATTAAAGAATTTTCCGACTTGAGAGAGCTTGAACAGCTTGACGATAAAAAACGTATGATTATAGGGTACTTTGAACGAAAAGATGTACCAGAATATGAATTGTTCAGAAAAGTTGCCACTAATTTGAAGGATGATTGCCAATTTTATGTTGGTTTTGGGTAAGATTCTTTTTATTTTTGATATAATATTATTGTAACAAAAATTTGTCTTTACAAATATTTATACAAATATTTCTTTAAAAAACTGATATAGATGCAAAAGAAATTTTTTTTTGCTAACATAACAATATCATATGATCTGCATTTTAATAATTATAATATTATAATTATAATATTTTATTTAACAAGCACATGTTCCAATCAAAACTGTGAAATTGGTCAGCATTTACATTTGCTGTAAGTAAGTGGTATACATAAGCTCATGGCTTTTGTACTGAGTATATACAAGATTATATTTTTTATTATCTTTTTTATATTATTTCTTTATTTTCTGCGTAATACAATTTTATTGTATTTTTTATAGTCTATTAAGATTATATCAGGTATCATTTTTTTATAGACAAGTTTTTCATATATGAAGATACACAGTTCAAAAATTATTAAATTTAATACATTTTACAAACGTTTCATTCAAATTTTTAATTTAACACAAGCTAAATGAATAATAATAATTATTATTATTTTGATATTTATCTTTTAATCATTTATTTTAATTTTAATTTTAAGAGATTTTATTAGTTCAGTTAAATGCTTTATTTATATTGTATAGATTGAATAATATGAGAATACTTCCTTTTATAATTATATTTCTATATATTTTTAATGTGTGACTGAAACAATATATATTTACTATTGAATAAAGAGTAGTCTGTAGTTTGAATATATTGAAATATGTGTAGGAATGCAAGTAAAGCAATGCATCCTCCTGGAGAGCCTATCATTGCCTTCCGATCAGACAAAGCTCTATCTGTTGAAATGGATGAAACTTACAAGGGAAGTTTATCAGTTTATGACGAATTAAATGTATGGGCACAGGAGAAGTGCGTGCCATTTGTAAGAGAAATAACATTCGAAAATGCTGAAGAACTAACAGAGGAAGGCTTGCCATTCCTTATATTGTTTCATGCTCCTGATGACTTACAAAGCGTTAAGCAATACAAATATATCGTAACTAAGTCATTATTAAGCGAAAAACGTATGTCATTCTATTTTTGCTTACATTATTTTCTCGTAAAACTTCAAATCATACCGATTTGATTTTTTTTTTCCAGAGAATATAAATTTCTTAACCGCCGACGGCCTGAAATTTGCGCATCCGCTGCACCATTTAGGGAAAAGCACAGCAGATTTGCCTTTGATTGCAATAGATAGCTTTAGACACATGTACCTATTCAATGATTTCAATGACATTTTTGTAGAAGGAAAACTTAAAGCTTTTCTGCAGGACTTGTATTCTGGAAAGCTCCATCGCGAGTTTCACTACGGTCCTGATGTCACTAATAATGAAATACCAGTTACTGGAAAACAAGTAAAAACGCCTACAACGCCTCCAGAGTCCGCGTTTAAAAAACTGGCGCCAAGCAAAAATAGGTATACAATAGTTAAGGATGAACTATAATGAGATCGAGCGCAGTACAGTGGGATTTTCGTAATTAATTTATATGCAGTATACTAAAGAAAAAGTGAATTGCAATCGGGAATTTTCCATCATTCGATATAGATATATATTATTTTCGTAGTGCGTTTGTAACGCGCGTCTTCTCAGACCTCGACGAATCCGTTTTCCTCTTCACAAAATTTATTCTCTCTATACTTTTCGTAGAATGAGATTGATTTCTTGATTTACTGACTTGTTATTTAATTAAAAATGTCGATAGAGATTATTTGTTAATTATATGATCTTCACATCCATATAGACAAGATACAACATAGCAATTTATTTTTTATAAAAAATCTCATGCGTTTGTACGATTTATTGTCGGCAAACAAACGACAAAGAACAGAAAGTTCTTTTCTTTTTGATAAAATATGTCTGTGGTTCTTAAAGTGAGTTGCTGAAAACATTTTTATATTGACTGTGAAACTTTATATCTACCAGTGTCAATAATTACGTATCAGATTTTTTTACTTATATTATAAAACAATCATGCAACTTAATATCGTTTATTTTTACAATTCCGATATAAATGCGAGATGATCTTTATATGTAAATAGATTTGATTTATATATCTCTCCTCTCTCGTATCTTATCTGTTATGTTAGAACTTTTAGCACAATGTTTAATAACATTTATATGCGATATTCGTCGAGAATCCGAAGTGTAAATGTGTTCGAGACTATACAATCTAATGCGTGTATGCATGCGTATATCTTTGATCGTATTGCATATAGGACAATTGTTTCTGAATGAAGTGTGTAATAGAGAAAAGGAAGAAAATGTGTGAGAGAGAGAGAAAGAGAAAAAAAGTACTTTGTCTATCGCATGATTCGAGCAAGTGAAATCTCAGCGTGCCCTCGTAAGATAGTCATAGAATGCATTATTGATTATTTGTATGATTGATGATATTGTTTTGCCTGTTAATAAACAATTTCTAAGTCAATGTGTTGCGTTTTATATATTAATTAATAGTATGACATTGGTTTACTTTTATCTCCAATTACATCACATTTAACCTATTCTGTATTTCTTACGATCGTCCTTTTAAAAGTAAACTTCGCGAATTGTCAGAAGTATCTCATGAAGTGTTTAAAGTTATTATAAGCAATTTTATTATCATTTTGCCTAATTTTTTTATATTCCATTTCTTTGTTTATTTTTATTCTTGAAAAAAAGCTCAAAATAATTTATCACAACCAAACATGTCCTCCAACAAGGCCGAAAAGTCTCACAATGATGAATGTAGTTGCGCAACATTGAAAAACAAAATTCATGAGTTTCAGGTAAAATCAAGAGAAAAACAATGGAATTAGAAAAAGAGGTAAAAATTTGAAGATTCAGCAGAGAAAAGCACTGTAAAATTCAGCACTGTAAAGAAGTCTTTGACAGAATGGCAGTGATTGCTCAAGTACTTTATCATATTTTAATTATTATCAAGTTTATATAAATACAACCGTAATTTAATAAATACTTTGTTTTTACAGAATAAACATAAAACGGAAAAAGAATGCACGAGTGGTATACCTGATGTAAATATATCTTATATAATAAGAATTAATGATATAATTTCATTTATAGGATGAGACAAAAATGAAATTGGAGAGAGAGAGAGAGAGAGAGAGAGAGAGAGAGAGAGAGAGAGAGAGAGAGAAATAATAACAAGACCAAAGAGCAGAAATTCAAAAAGTAAATAAAAGAAAAAAAAAGTTTGGACAACAACAGATTATAGAGCACATAAAATATAAATATCGCAAATATAATAATAATTTCATATTTTTGTAATGTAGAGAACTTTGTTACTTATTTTTTACATCGACTATAGATTACATGATAAGCTATGTGTTGATCTATGTAAAAACTTCGTAGAAAACGTTCCTTGTACAAGGCACAACATAAACAATTTTCTTAATTGTATAATTATATGACTTTCTTCTGCATTTACTTTTCTTCATTTCTAATGGAGATACTCTGATGATAGATTAAAATTCCTCGAATTGAATAGTGCTTTCATTTATATATATGTTTTCTAATATGTTTTGCAAAAATGTGTTGACATTTATACGCGTAATACAACATTTTATTTTCAAGATATTTTAGTTATTGACAAATTATTTAATATTATTCTAAGATTTGTCGAGTTTTGCTTTCTTCGGTTTGTATCTCATTATGTGCTTATGTGGTCTCTGTACCAGTTTTTCTTTGGAACAAATTTGAAATAGAAAATCATTGTTATTTATCAAATTAAATATCTCTAAATATATTTAAAATATTAAATTCTAAACATATTTGTATCTTTATCAAACTCTTCTCCTACCTCACAATAATACTGCTCATTGTTATCTTCCTCCAGTTCTCTTTTCAGTAGATTCCTTCGTAATTTTTTACAGGAGCATATCATTTTCTTTCTTCTTCTGAATTTCTAATTTCAATGATTTCTCTTTATGTTCTTGCTTTTATGCTTCTTTCTTGTTCTTATCCTTGTAATCTTTTTCTTTTTTCCTTTAATTTCTTCTCTTCTTTTCTTTATTGCAAATTTCTCCTCTTCTGTTTTATATATAAATTCATGATAAAGTAGTTCACCATCTATTCTCCACTTTGATTAACTAAAACACATACTGTTAACATTAGAAAGAGGTTAAATATATCCATAAATTTATTATTTACATTAATTTTAATTAATTTTTTAACCTGCAATGTTATTCTCGGTCCCAATTCGAATAATCTAATTGCACTTTTAGAATTAACCTGATTTCTTCTTGGAGACAATTTTTGTCATAACGTGACATGACTACTTCCATCATCTTCTGCTTCACTTTTGGACATGGTCGGTTTCGTTAAAAATATTTTTTATTTTAAAAACACAAATTATCTTCTTTAAAACACAAATTCTAATTTGTTACAATAACATAAAAATTTAGAAAATGGGTGGATGTGCAGTACTGTTTTACAACAATTCTTCATCCAAGGCTCATTTCATATTTATGTTGCTGAAATATAACATTTATGATACCTAATTAGTGTGATTCAAATATAAGCGGAAATTGACAAAATCTAGCGAGTCAATAAAAACTGGCTACCGTATGGTGTGACTCTTATTATAGAGTCTCTCATATATCATAAAATCATTAAACTTCTTCTAAATTAATTCTCTAATGTTTAAGACTTTATAGAAAAAAAGTATTAGCATTAAGAGAAAAAGGTAGAAAAATTTTTAATTTAAAAAAAGTTAATAAATTAAAAAAAGTTAGTAGTAATAATTAAAAGTAGAATAGGCTTTATTATAAACTTGACGCAAGGTTACAGTCAAAAAATAAAATTACGAACGAATATCCATTATAAAATGGCTGTATTTAGGGGCAACTCGATTATACATGTATTGCATTTCACCAGTACACAGTGTTCACCACTTTTTATGTTGTGTTATATTATAGTACATAACGTCACAGTAACATGGTCGTACGTTTAACATCACATAACATACAAACACACATGCATAAACAGACATACAGTACTCTTTTCTGAATTCCTGTCCTCTCTGACTTTTCTCCCCTCTAGGACGAAACGCGAGTAGAATATTCACTTGAAAAGTCACAGTTAATAAACAGATTAAAAAAGTAACTAAATAATGTTTTAAAAATGATGATTAAAATGAGCTTATTTTCATTATTCTATTCTCCTATTTCACGTAATTTTGTTTCTTTAAATTTCGACTTTAATTATATTAAAATATCGTTATTTTGTATTCCTAATCCTTTGATTATTCGTATAATATTTTATGAATGACAGTTACAATAGCCAGTCTTTATGGCTTAACTATTTTAGCTCGCACTATAATATTGAATTTTTATTAAATTTTGATTATTAAGTCAAAGTTATCTCGAAAATTATTGAGTGCATCTGCTGCCAAGATAACATATTTTATTTATACTTGTTATTAATTTACTATCGCAGAATATAGATATATTTTTACGAATTTCCTCATTAATCATTACATTGTTACGAAGAAGCCAATTAAGTGTGAAAACAAGAATAGCATACTCTTTATCTCATTATTACATACATGTATATACATACATATGTGTTGAATGCACTCAACTGCGTACGCAAAATCATAATTATCATTTTATGCGAATAATTATTTATTTATCATTAATAAGTAATAAATTGATTCTCAAATAAATGACGTTGGAAAACGAAACATATAATTGAAAAAATTTAAAAAAAAATAGAATAAGATAAGCTCAATTAAAATGAAAAACCAATTAAATGACTATAATACCAAAAAGCTGCAGTTATATTGAAAACGTAATTGCTCAAGTGTTAAATGCACAAACGCTTTGAATAATTACACCAAACTCGCAACAACAACACGGATACAAACCGTTTGGGAAAGTCGCTCACGATCTATAGGATACATGTCGTATAATTTGCGGAATAACTTTAGCAACGCACAACATCAAGTAGTACATATAAAATAACAAATAAACGACAAACGTATTCCTTCTTTACCAAATATGCTCGTACACGCATTAAGTCTATCATCGTAAAAAGTCGCGTTTAGGCCTGCTTGTCGCTTGAGAATATGTTTCGCCATAACGCAATAATATAACTATTTAGATTTCACTCTAGAAAAATAACGTCATGCACATTCCTTATCGCGGATATTCGACATTACAAACGTTTCCTCTCATAGCCTTCTTTTCTTTCTTTCAAGTAAAAATATAAATATTTCGTTCACAGCACGATATAGCTCTCCATGTAAATCCATTTATTGTTTTCTTTTTTACCCTATCTTCTTAACGTTATCTCCCCCGATTATAATCTTCAATCACAACTTGCTTCGTTATTATTAATTTATTTCATGCGCCTCCTTGCATCGTATTTTTCAGGATTGATATTATCTTCAGTAGAAAAAAATAGCAACTGTAAGAATTGTCATTTTTATTACGAGTATAATAAAAAAATTAATTTATAGAAAATGGAAACTGAAATTGTTGCGATGAATAGTTTCCTTCCGGTGTATCGTTTAATATAATTTATTTTTGTGATTAATTATTTTTCTATAACTACCATACATTATAAGTTATTTAATTAATTAGTAAATATCTTTAATAATATAAATATTTTTTTTCTTTTTTTTAATTGCTAATTGATTTCTAGAAAAATAATTAGCAGTTGGGATTTTCTTCCACTAAAGATGCAATATATTGATTGTGCAGGATCCCTATCAGACGTTTTCTCACTCTGTTAACTAGACTGAAATATAGAAATACACGCACATACTTGTCCAGTAACATGGCTTGTACTTCCCATAACGTTTAACAAAATTGATGAAAGACATTTCCTTATTACAACTAGTTTGAACATCGTTATGTCTCGGCCGCGGTATTGTATGGTACACGATTATTGCCTGCTCCCGCGATTTTATCTAATTTTTATCTTGCGTGGCATTTAGGCGCAAAGAAGTTTCATCACGCGACTAAAAAAAAAAAAAAAATCTTTTTCGATGAAACAGACAATCACAAAGAACGCGCTTGTTATCTCCGTTGTTACTGGCTGAAATTAATGTAACGAACTACCCTTGATCGAGGCAAAAAAGCTTCTTGAAAGTAATTGGTACGAGAAACGGAGAAACTAGAAAATGACGCAACTTCTCAAACGACGCCCAAAAGATACAACGTTACAAAAATGTTGCATGCCAAGCATACGATTTCCCACGTTGCCTACAATCACACCCTATAAATCGTTTCGTAAGAAAGCGGTGTAATACGGACCGATATAATACGACAAAATCGCAGATCCTTAATGAACGGAAGATCGTGTCGCTTAATAGCGACAGCCCTCGCAATTATGTATTATAACCAGGGAATGGAAGTAACTCGTTAACGAAGTTACAGTTACAAGTTACTTTTTGGGTAACTTTACTGGTAACTGCGTCACTTTTTTTTTTATAATTGTAACGGTAACGTACGTTACATTTTTTTTTTGTAACGGTAACGAATTTTACAGTTACTTTTGTCGTTACTTTGCATACGATTGGACACAAGCTATTCATAGCGTTTAAGACTAGAAGAAAGCCTCTAGACACCCGCCCGCCGTCAATTTTGAAAAAAGTAACAAAAAGTTACTTTTTCTTAGTAACAGTAACTTGTTTACTTTTTCTACTCGGTAACAAGTAACTGTAACTTGTTACTTTTAAAGAGTAACTTTTCATTCGCTGATTATAATCTAGTTACACTTATTTAACAATTATCATTTAATTATCGTACGTCTAAGGTAATCAGGTTCTTTCACGCATATCTATTTAACGTATATGTAATTTGATTATTATGTGTTTGCGATATTTTAACGTGTGTTTGATATTAAGCTAGCTGATATTACACCTTTTGCTTGCTTGCGTTGCTTAGGCGAAACTTCGAACATCCTCGAAGTGATTTAGGTGCCTCGAAGTCGCTCGTTTTACAGGCTACGCTTGAAATATTGATTTGAAATTGGGACGAATTCCAAAAGGTCGCGAAGCACCGTTAAAATGAGTGAATCAAACACGTGATCTTGATTAACGGGAACGGGAAATAACAGCACTGTTCAATCTTATGGATACGTCTTCTCGTAAAGAGATGTAAATACATTTGCATCAGTGCGATTCATAAATTTTCGAGGAAACATATATATCAGTTTCAAATAGGGTTATGCTTAAGGGAAAATGCAACTTTTTGAGTTATTTACATTAGCGTTCATTTTCTCTTATTTTTATATAAATTCTCTTTAGTAACAATACATAAATATAAATAATCTTTAATATGTCGACAACTTTTAATAATTCTTTCCCCTTTAAATAATTATTAAATATGTATTTTATGAACTATACTTCTCCGTGCCAACGAAGTCGATAATACAGTTTGTGAAAAAATTTGTCCCTTAAACTAGCCCTATACTTCGTAACAGTAATAAAATAACGCAAGAGTTATTAATGAAATGATTCGCTCTGCTAGTCGATGCCACTACGATCGCCAAGATGAGTCATGAAATTTCGTTTAAACATCACGCACAGTACCCGTGCAAGAAATTGTAAGAAAATCTCTCATTGATTTCCACAATTTCTATAATTTTCATTTATAATTGCAACGGTTTACCTTTCAAGCTCTCTATTCAAATGGCTTGCACGCGGACAACGATCGATGATAAAAGTCTCAATAAAAGAGAAAAGTCTCAATTAAATAACACGTCGGAAGGAAGACTCACCTTTACTTCTGGAGGGCAACGTTAAAATGTACAGGGTGTCCTAAGGAATATAATGAAAATATACGCGTACTCTCCTCTGCGCTAAAAATATATGTTTGCACATACAATTAAAATTTCCATTTTCTACACAAGCGCGTTATTTCCAAGACATCCTGTACATAAGTGACAATTAGATCGGCAGATCTGCGAGAACGTGGCCAAGAACGTTAGCTCTTGAATTTATTTCCAGCTCGCAAAATAACTTGATAGAGAATATATAACTTGTATATATACGTATATATATATAATATAATACAATTAACGTGTGTAGGGTGCATCAAGTATCTTGCACTCTTTCTGCATGAAATTGTACGATGAATGTCTAGTAAGCTATTCATTATAGAAAATTCGATTAAATTTCACAGTCATTTATTAAATATTTAGGTAAATAAGAGCTTCGGAAATAAAAAATTTGTTCAACACAAAATTTTTTACTTTTTTACATTACATTATATTTTAATTTATTTTTTAATTTATTGTGACTTCAATTTGCGATAATTATAGCAGAAAGAAACCGCGCGAAACTTTCGATACACCCTGTAAAAAATGTAATACATTGCAACGTATGATATTTGTATTACACTGCACAGCAGGATTTGGCGTAAAATGTAATCTATAAAAATATCTCTGCTCTGCTCTGGAGCACAAACGATAATATAATAATAAATATATCTCGAGGTTTTTCCGAGAAATCGATTCTCGCATTGAACAGAAATGTAATCACGGAGGTGTGGGAGAGAAAATCTTCACTTCGAGCAAAGAACGTTGATCTCCTGACTCTTTGAGGGATGATAGGAACAATTTATGTGCCACGTAGTAATAACTATAATATAAGATTACGTAACTGGTGGTACATTATGGGCACATCACTATCAGTTTTCATATCGATAAAATGTGATTAAAATGACAGATATTGTAATAATAACAATTGTCTATCTTTCCGCATAAATATACCAAATGCTCATTGACTTCTTTTGCCCCTCAAATAGTTAGGATAATTCATCATTTTCGAATATAAAGTGCATTTAATATATAATTAAAATCTAAAAAGCTTTACGCTGCATTTTGAGCGTACAGACACGATTCCTGTATTTTTTTCCGCGATAACGTTCTTTTCTATCGTGTCGGCAAACGATCCATTCTTCGTATGCATATGTATAGAAATTCACTGCATGCTTACGTCAGCAATCCTTTTGTACTTACACTTGCGCGTGTCGCACTGTCACTACACTGATAGTAGAAAAAAATTAGGCAAAGTCACATCGTATACAGGCGTTACAAAATTTCTCGCAAAATTCAGTATAAGCAAATTCACATTTTCAAATCCCTAAAATTGTTTCGGAAACCTTGATACCTTAAAAACAATTACATATCAGAATTTTTCTGATTCGTAAGGATAACCTTTTAATTTCTGTTTAATCCGAGCGTTGCATTTGTTCGTGATTAGCAGGGAATCCTACGACGAAAAATGTTTTAAACAATAAAATAAAAGAAAAGTATTTAATAAAAAAAATTTTACTACAGAGTTTCATAAAAAAAAAGTTTCAATTACTAGAATCGTGAAGTTATCCTTAAGGATCAAAGTAACTCCTGTCTGTCCTAAATGGTCCTTACATGGCAATTAATAACTGCCACTATTGACCGTATATATTCTGCATTATTATTTAACCATTTCTCCTGCAAGTCGTACACAACAAACTCACGGGTGTGTACCGTCATTCCCGAAAATTATCAACGGTAATTTTCTTTAAAGAGGAGAGATGCGAAGGGTTAATAGGAAATCTAATATGCGTGACTAATATACGTTGCGACGAACAAATAGCGACGTGCAGTGGCTTATCTCATTGTTGCGTTGTATAGGTATATAATTTAGGATACTTAATGCCTGGAACGGACCTGCGTATATATCTGTTTCTTCGAGAACTCTTTTGTCGAAGTCCTCAGTTAAACCATTAGAGATATTGTCGTTCGGACGTTATACATTGCTATGTATGTTTGTGACGTATTATCAAGCTGACCCTTTACTTTCTCCCTTATCTATCAGTGTGTCGCCGTTCGCCGTGCTGATTCGTTCAGGTGCCTGACTTTCCAAATCCCAGGTCGCGGTGTTTCGAGTCGCGGTGCTTTTGGTATTTCGCCATTACCATCGAACACGAGAGAGAGCGAACGTTCGTTAAGAACGTACGTCGACGAATAAGCGTAATCGATCATCACGAGCATTGGTAGATCGAAAACCATAATGAACGTAGCGTTTACTATGAAACGGTGCTATCCCAATGGAAAGAAAGACACTGCGCGGTGGGACATCTCGCTTCGAGATATATAAGCGTTAAGAAAATATATTATTGTCAAAAACGCGGCTATCACTTTCGCTTTCATATTTCGCGTGTTGAAGCGTTTCTATCTATGAACGTCGGCTACATAAGTATACCTTTCCTTTTCCTGTATCTTTCTTTTTCGCTTAGTACGCTTCGTAAATTGTATTGCGCCATCGAAAAGAGACTGTCATAAATTTAATTACTTTAATTACTTTTGGAAGTAGCATGTTAGTTTGTTAAATTAAATTTAAAAATAGATAGAGATTAATTCCTCAAGAATTATGGAAGTAACATCGAATTTTATTTGCCGGTAAGCTGTTGAAATCTTTTTACAAATTAATTTAATACCTTCAAACCCAAAAATGAAGTATCTTCATCTGTGTTATGGCAGTACTCTATCGGAGGCGCGACGTGAACTGTTTTACTTTGAAAATAATGTAAGTCAAATTCTGAAGATCTAAGGACACAGAGAGATACATTACGTCGGATTAGGTCATTAGTCAAGCGTATACATCTCCTATTTGAATTGATCGTACTTCAAACTTTGATTTAGATTATCTTTGTAGTAAAACTGTCCACGTTTCGGATTGTTCGAGAAATCAATGGCTCTATCAAAAATCACAGTTTTCGCCTGCAAAAGTAATATAAGTTTATGTTAATCATACGTCACGCGTCATATGTACAAGTAATCGCATCTATTAAATCATCGAGGTTCCTCGTATTCACGACAACCTGAACTCCCATCGCTGTTGTGCCATCCTTTCGAAATAAACGCGCATTCGTACCGTGATAATACGGTAGGCTCGCCGTTAAATGTAACGTAATCGTCGATCGATCGGATTAGAGAGCAACAGATTTTATTGTCTGCCTCTGAGTACCTATCCGCAATCACCGTTTTCGTCCGACAAATGTTTCAGGCCGCAATCGCCTTTCATGTTTTCTTCGTATTTGGAAAGAATAGTGATCGAGTTGCCCGGATCTCGAAACACGCGCGTTTCACCCGGATTCTCTTTTTTTAAAAAAAAAATGCTATCTATCCTTTCTCTCGCTCTTTCACCCGTTTTATCTTTTAGCGCATGTACGTACAGTCAATCGGTATAAGGTTTTTAATTGGTTTTTTTCTCGGTACGTTATTCACGATGGTATTCGAGCTTTTAAATACTTTGAAAGGACTAACAAGTCCAAATAAAAATTGCAAAATCCAGATTGATTCATTAAAGAACGCGTGTGCTTAAATAAAAGAAGAGCATTTTAATTCGCATTTTTAAACTTCTTATTTATATATTATGATAACAGTTTGTTATTTTATTAATTAACCGATATTGTTTAACCGATAGTATTTGGATATAAGTCAAAATTTGAAATAATTTTTTATACTCTTGTAAAAATCATAAAACAAATTGTAAATTGAAAAATCCTACTGTAGCTTATTTTACTTTAGTGATTTAAATGTCATTTTTGCAAGTAATAAATACGAATCATTAATTTATGAATCGCTTATTAGAAAATGACAAAATTCGAGAAAATCAAAGAAAAAATAATAGATTATTTCCACATATCAGATAATCTTTTCAAACAAAAAATAACTTGCAATGCAATTTTTCTTAATCAAATACTAAATATTTGTCAAGTATGTAAATTTTTGTTAATCAAATGTTTAGTACTTTATTAAGAAAAGTTTCTCAATAAAGTACTGCTGACATATGAAAAATGCGTATACATATATGTATACATATGTACGTGCATACACACTTTTTTATAAAAAATAGAAAACCTAATCTCTTATGAAAATTCACAAATTATGATTAACAAGACAAACCCGCAGAAGAATCATGCTATACAAATAGACAAATATAAACAAATAATAATTAATTTCCATATATTCATTACACGTTACATCACACGTCAGATAAGCATAATCTTTACGGGTTACTCCAATCAAATGCGTGCGTATTTTTTTCAAACATGTTTAACACACGTTATCACAACGATTGTCAGGGATAACAGAAAGTTAAATAAAATAACGCAACATCACGTGCACAAAGTGGAACAAAATTATTCCGATTGATAGTACGCCACAGATGCGCTCGCGCGTTATTCAACTTCCGCTTCGTGTCAGATCGGATTACGCGCGCGTGCATGCGTGCGTGCGTGAGGGCGTGTACGTGTATGGAGCACGGGCAGCGGAGAGGACGTATGTACATAATTATATCTAGAATGTATTTCATGTATGTTTCCTCTTCTTTTTCGTGGTAGCACAACATCACGTATAATATATAATAATCCACGTGTACAGTTTATCGTTTATACTTGCGACCGCGTGTTTTTTTATATGCCACTATGGGTCGCTAGGTACTATCTATGGGTCTATGTCACGCGTGTTAACGCGCACAGCTTCATTTTCTCTTACATAACACGTCTAAAGGTACCATAACGTAATGCGCACATAGCTTACACGCTCCTGAATCTGGACGCCGACGTGCGACGAGCGATACTGATTGTGCGACAGCGGAAACACGTCGTGCCATTTTTTTTTTTTCATCTTTCAAGGGAATCACATTATATAATCCCTCCGTGTTTACGAATGAAAAAGTGCTCGCGCTTCGCGTTAATCCCTGGTTGAATTGTTCCCGGCTTGCAAAGCAAGGGCTTGCCAAGCAGAACAACAAGTCGCGATAATGCCACTTTAATGTTCAAATGAACCGTAGCTAATCGAATAAAAGTGACTTTTTAATAATCATTTTGGAATCATTTTTTGGAATCACCATTTTAATATCATAATGTCATAGTGATTTTCTGTTCTGCTTAGATTCTTTTTCTCTTATTTTTACTAAAAGCCACTGCCACATGTACCTGACTATAGGGCACCTGTTAATTATCATAATACCTCCTATACTCATTGGGTGTGTAACGAGGGATTGTCAATTCAGTCACAGCATCAGCTCCGTTTGAAACTTCACCAATGAGCCCGTGGATAAACAAAATCGTTATTCCTTCGATAATCAAGGAACGAACATCAATCGAACATCTTTTCAAATCTTGCACTCTTAGATAACAAGTGCTTTGCTTAAATTGTTCCCACAGGAAATGTCACAGTAATTTGAGCGTTTAGACTTTCAAAACTCTTTTTCAACCAGGGCACTCGTCCACCCGACGGTGATCGATTACAGAAACGCGGCACCACAATTATCGGCCAGTTCACGCTACGTGCGAAAGCGGTAGTATCAATCACTCTTCAGCGTGTCATCAATGTGTCCGCTCTAAAATTTCTAAACAATCAGGGAAGTGATGGCAATGAGGGCAACGGCAAGGACGGGAGACGTGTGTGTCACTACATTAGGTTTGCGCGCGCCTCTGCGTTGTAATACAAGCGGTAAAAACACTCGAAGTACAATACTTTTCGTGGACGTCGCATTTCAAGGAAAGCGACGTAAAAGGAATATCGTATAATAACATATGTATATATAATATGTATATATATATATATATATATCATGTAAACATATCGTGTACTAATATATATATATATATATTCAAGACTTTCTCGCGGGGATGTTCAAAGGGATGATGGAAAGCTAAGTAACTCTTAAATTCTCCGCTCCGTAAAATTATTAGGGGAGGGGGGAGATAAAGATTAGGGGGTACGTAAAAGTCTAAACGAAGCTCGGTTGATTGTTCCGGGTAGCGGCGGGTCACGCCTCCCTCCCCCGTCGGTTGGACATATTCTCTTTATTTTAACATTACGTTACGTTTCCGTTATATCTAAAAATTTCAAGTATTCGTCTATAAGATTAGTCCGAAGGAGCGCGAGGTGTACCTGTGTATATAATGCGTGTACGTATGTGCAAAATTCGCGGAAGAAAGTCTCTCCTCTCAGTTTTCCGGCCATAAAGCCGAAACCTTTACTATTCGCGGCGAGAATCGCGCATCCCGCTCGAAGCCAAAGACTTCCGATGCCTCCTCAATCGTCTACCTGCGCTACTTACGCGCGAAATCTTCAACACGCCGGTCTTTCTCACGAAGCCTTAGCTATAGAGTAAATTTGGTATGTTGGTGCAATTCGCTTTCGCGATCTCACAATGTCGTACATGCCGCGGTCGATCAGTCGTCGAGCTTTTGATTTTTTTCCCTCGACGGTTGCGATTATAGTTTCATGGGACATGAAACGATTTCTCGCTGTAATCCTACGAAGTCGAGGAACTTGAGTGGCGGATCCATTCATTTTTGCTTCCGTCAAGGATCCTTCGTTATCTTCGAATCTATATCCTTCTTTTGATCTCCGAACTAATTTTTCGACATTAGGATCGACACGAATTCTGAAACACGAGTGATTAACACATAATTCAACGTATAATTTAATAATTTGTGATAACAATTATGCAAATGTTATATGTATATTTAATCCGAATATCAGGTTTAGAAGAAATTTAATATTCACATCCTATATTGTACTGATTAATTGTTAATCGAAAAGCATATAATGTACACACACAATGTACAGTTTACTTATTACATATTATTATTATATTTATAGTTTTTTTATATATTAGTTTTTTAATTATTTTTAACTGTTTATATCCGTTTCGCGTCAGATTTTACAATTTTATACCGTACTGTAATATTAAAAATATATATATACATTTTTTTCATATTTTTTAATATCTCTCTTTTGCAGCACTTTCTATATATAATTATTATGTCAAGCTATAAATGTAGTTTGTAATTGGCTATATTTAAATTTAGTTATTATCTCATAATCCCTTATTATCTCATAAATGACTGCTTAAAATAAAAATACTAGCAATGACTGTTTTATTTAATTTTTCGAGAACTTTCTTACAGTATTTTGAGGCGTGAATTTTAGGGGATTCTATATACATATCTACATTCATATTAATATTTTTTAGCAGCTGCGTCATGGAAATATGTATATGAATACTTAGGATAAATTATAACACACAGACACATTAAGGAACATATAGGCGTTACCTTCGTAGTTGACCATTCCATCGCCATCTAGATCAGCCTCCTTGATCATATCGTCGACTTCCTCTTCAGATAATTTTTCACCAAGATTCGTCATTACATGTCGCAACTCCTTCGAAGATATTAAGCCATCGTTGTTCTTATCGAACACTCTAAAACGAAACGAACAAATTGCCTTTTGCCAATTGCCAAATTTGCTTTTTGGCTTCTTTTTTTATGAAGCTGCGAAGGTGCATACAGAGCCGGATTTTGCAAATTGATTTCTAAAAAATTATAATAAATAAAATGATATGCACTCCAATTACATTGTAGTACACATCAGGATGAGATAGCAGAATGAATTTTTATTTTATCTTTTTTTCAAAAAAATCTCTGTACGAGCTTTCAGGTGACTTTCTTGATTATAAATATCGCAATTAAAACGCTATCCATGCAGTATTTTAGCCATAATTTCAGCATAAAGAAATTTGTCTTCAACTAAAAGTCTCTCCTCTCCTGTCGACCCTTAAAAGCTCTATTCTCCCTATGAACAAAAGTTGCTTCGGGACGTTCTTTCAATGCAATTATCCCAGAAGCAATTAGGTACTTGGAGTTCTTATGTATAGTAGAGAACTTATTACCGGAACGCCTCGCGAAGTTCGTCTTCTCCGTCGGCGCTTTTCATCTTCTTCGACATCATCTGCAGGAATTCATTAAACTCGATGGTACCGTTTCCGTCTTGATCCACTTCATTCACCATGTCGCGCAGTTCTGTCTCTGAAAGAAATGTATTAACGTTTGCTTTATTCATTACTGTTCCGGACACTTTACTCGGATGCATCCGAGAATGTATTCGAGATTCGCGAAGAGCAAATTACTCACCTGATGGTCTTTGACCGAGAGACCGCATGACAACCCCTAATTCCGCCATCGTAATCGTGCCATCTTCGTCCTTGTCGAAGAGCATGAATGCCTCTTTGAATTCTGAAATAACGGAGTTATTCGTTACCATGCTCTTTGAATTCTGAAATAACGGAGTTTCTCGTCGTTACCATGCCAATCGTTATCATACTCGAGACAAATAGTTATTGTCTGATGTATTTGAAACAATTTCTCGGGCGTCCTATTATGCACTGATTAATTATTAATTGCAAAGCTCGATGAAAACATGTAATATATAAGTTCATGAATAAAATTTGCTTTATCTTTGTTATTATAATCGTTTCTATTAATAATAAAATATTTTTCATAGAAATTAAAACGTTCTTTTTGAACACAGTTCACCATATTAAATCGACTATTTTGAATTGTAAAAATTTGACTTCAAATTCATCGCCAGCAAAACTTCCGGATATGAAGTTTTAAATTATTGGATTGACACAAAAATTCATGCTTCAAAGTATATGGATTGACGCTTTAATGACGAACTTTGACTTTCCCAAATCTCTTTAATTCTAGTCTTAACTTGATTTATGATGTCTTATAAGGTCATTTGACACATAATTCAGTTCCAAAATCGCGGAGTCGAAAACAGAAGATTTTGTGATTACTCTTTCAAATCGATAATTTGTTTTATACGTATAGATTTTTACACAAAAAATTTCCTTAACCCTCTCTACACTGCTCTCGTAAAGCAAACGCTCATTTCAAATTTGATTTTTTAATTGCATGGATGTGGCATGAATATTGATTTTGAAACTTTCTGACTTTTTTTTACAACCTTTTAGATTATATTTATTGTTTCTCAATTTCATTAAAAATAATTTTTATTAAAAATTTTGAAGGTGTTAACTTTATCGACGCAAAAGTAAATTTTTACATTAATTTAACCGTAAATAATTGTTTAATATGATATGATACGTAAAACATCAAACAATAAAACTAAATTTTTTATATAATAAAAAACTTTTGCGTTAAGAAATGCTAGTGTAATTTTTATTTATTATAGAAAAATAAAAAGATATAGCTAACACATTGAGATGAACTAATAAAAAGATTTAGAACGTAAATATAATTTTAACTTATTCTTATTTTCTATTATTATTCCTTTTATTATTAATTTTCCTTTTAACAATTACCTGCTCTGAGAAAATTGAAATGACGTGGCCTGAGAAAATTTATGGCAACGATGCAACTAAACAGTAACATATATACAGGTTCATACGAGTGTACGTTCATTTGTCGAGCGAGAACAATGGAGGGTTAATTAATATCTGAATTTTTAATAATTAAATAATTATATACATATATATATATGTATATATATGCTCTTATATGGGCTAGAAATAAATTAATCTATGAAAGTTTTCTTAATTTTTCTATCTCCCTTCTGTCTAGTATTATTCTAAAGAATAAGATTATAACTAGAAGAATGCAAATGTCGCAGCAAGTTAGATAGTGAGTTGAATATAATCAATATTCTTGCGTGTCAACGATGATATCATTAGAGATAATGACCCATCTGCGTGTCGTAAACTATACATCAATTATTTACGTTCAAGGAGTTTATTCGTTTAGATCTAGTGAAATATTTCATTGTTCGATATCTCTTGAATCTATGCGTTCTGTCCCTTTTAAATTATTTCTAACTCTCATTATAACTGACTCAGCATCAAGATATTAGGTAAACAGGAAAAACTGCTGCCAACTGGCACACACATCACATAATTTTTATGTCTTTCATGTATGTATATTAATTATTTTAAAAAACCATTTATATTTTATACAAAATATTTTACAGATTATATATTTTATAATACAAAATATTAAAAGTCACAAATGTCACGAATTTAAAAAATATTATAAATTTTTAATTCTATCATAAACATTGATTATTACTGATATTTTAATTATTTTATGACTTATTTTATAATTATTGAATTATTTACAATCGTTAACTCACCTGCTACCTGATCTTCTGTGAGTCCATATTCGGACTGAAACAAAGAAAAGGATAAACACCTTTCATTTCATATAACGCATAATGCAATTTTGTTTGATCTATGAATTAAAATTCTATTACATATGCATACAGCACCAAATGGCATCTATAAGATATTGCCTCTTATAGGCGAATGATCTTGTTTTAACTAGTACTCTTCTATCTGTTCTCGTGTGATACTCGTATGAGAAGATATTGAAGAAAGTTTGGCGAGATGCCCAACGCTAGAAACTCTGGCGCGAAGGGAGGTCGTGTAATGAATTATTAATAATAACGTGTCGCAACGTGACAGCGAGTCTCACGGCTCTGTTCGAATACGTTTTATTTCAATGATATTTATACGAGATTTTTGACAAAGATTTCTTTCTTAATTTCAACACTTCACGCACACTTTTAAGTTTCCGCCCAGGTTCAAAGAAATCTGTACTCTTACTTACGCTCAACTGCCTAATTTGACCGTCTATCGTGCTCGTTAATCTACGCAGCTGTCCATATGCGTGCGTGTATCTCTTTTCTGTTTCCGCCATGGTTCAAGTGTCACGCCGGTCGTGCCGGGAATGTTTGTCGGAAGTGACCGATGATGAGATTATGCCAGATTATACGTTAACTGCGGATTCCGTGGGTATGTCTAACGTCTGGTGTCTCGTCCCAATTACGTCGAGTCGCCATCGAGATCGACATTTCCCTTCCATTACAAGCGCGTCATGTTCGACGTCCGACCGTCGATGCGCAAAAAGAAAGAACAAAAGAAATGTAAACCGCACTTTTATCGCAATCTTTCAGAAGTCAACGCATATATTCGCATATATTCGTTGAAAGAACTTACTCGAAGAGAGAAAGAAAGAGATAGAAATCGAACTCTAATACTAAACTATCAGCTTTCCCAAGGCCGTTTCTATTACCGAGAAAGAGAGAGACGCAAGCAATCCGAAAGACACTCAGACTTCCCGCCGTTTTTTTTTTTTGCCATCGATCACGATTACCTTACATTTATTCGGATGAGTAAAATTGAGAAGTTTAGACCGGCGTTTGGATCGGATTCTAAAGCTACCTCGTCGTTTTTCTCAATAAAAAACGAAACGTCGAAAGAGACGATCACATCGAATCGGACAACTGTGTGCACGATATTCACATTCGGCGACACTATTCGAAGATGATAGCTCGCGGATGAGTAAAAATAGCCGACGCAACGCACGTGTGGCATAGAGAAATACGCGCGCTTGGAATACGAACTTCGCGCGTCTAGGGATTCGACCGGATGAAATCGAGGAACGTGCCGCGATTCGTTTCTCCTCCCCGTTCACTTCGCTTTTCAACGGCTTCGGCTTTCGCGGTCGCACACGCACGTTATTTCGCGTACGCCTTGAAGGAACACGCGCCGCGGCGCGACTTCCGAACGCTCGGATGTCGACCGTCGAGTGTGATTGAGCACAGTGTCTGTACGATGACAAAGAGTGCGTTTAGGACTTTAGCAACCTTAGTCTGTTTTTAACTACCAGGTCCCCTCTACGATTAGACGCTTTGGTGACTATTCCCTTCCCCGCTTCTGACGTTGCACGGACAGATATTTTACTTGTCATAAACTTTGCGCGTTAACGAGAATAAATTATCGGTAATCACTTATATCATACTGTCTTCAATCATAGCACCTTCGATAATCTCAAATGTCATACTTTTCGCTTCTTGTTTTTCGAAAGTCTCATAGTATATTTCTATTTTTGACTGTATTCAATATTCGAACATAATAGATCTAGCATAATGGACTTTCTATAATAATTTAATTATTTAAACTTTAAGTCTTAAGCCATAAGAAATTGACCAATCATAGTCAATTATTCTTCTCATATTTTCTTGTGATTGGTCGATTTCTTATGGTTTAAGACTTAAAGCTTAAGTAATAGACTTTTTTTATTGTAGAAAATCCATTTTAATAATATTAGCATTAATATTAATAAAAATAATATTTATACAATATTAACAAGAAGAAATACTTAATAATACAACTCTGTTTGAAGATATTATAAATTTTGATTAGCTTGATAAAAATTTCTTCGTTTGACATCACTTAAAATCTTTTTATGAAAGAATATATCAAAAAATGAAGCGGGAACAATTTTTCGAGTATAAATTGAATCTTAAAAAAAATTATACTTAATGTAATTTAAAATAATAATTAAATCATATGTGATAAAAAAGTATAAAAAAAAATAAATTCTCAATAAATGAATATCTCTATATG
Source organism: Acromyrmex echinatior (assembly GCF_024713525.1). Classification (NCBI taxonomy): domain Eukaryota; kingdom Metazoa; phylum Arthropoda; class Insecta; order Hymenoptera; family Formicidae; genus Acromyrmex; species Acromyrmex echinatior. The sequence continues at coordinate 11,016,048 of NC_141856.1, read as the reverse complement.
ATTATGTATGACATAGAAATTATGCGAAACAAATAAAAAAGACGGGCATATAACATAAATAGTCGTAATAATAACAGTTTATAATGAATGCAGAGAATAATAACATGCTAGAACTACGTACATGCATATGCAATTTGCATGAAGATCGAATATCAGATAGATTTGAAATTGTCAACATTCAATCTGGAACTGCAATCCTAAAATAGAATAACGCGATCGATGAACTGTCGCTAATTATGCCAATATGACAAAACAACATTATTTTCCTTCGGCATATCTCGACAACACGTACGTGTTATACATTAGCTGAACATGAACAACTTATCGATCGCTCATCGCATATTCAACTGGGTCAGATCGTACCGTATTTATTGCCAATGTGCACGCATTACGCGAAGTGCACGCTAAGTTAACAAAGGCGACTTATGATACGATTCGATTTGTCACCGATAATTTCGCTCTTATTTCTACGAACCAAAATAATTAGGTGCCGTATTCACGCAAATCACTTGGGAATATTGCTAATGATTTTAAGGCAGTAATTAGTCGAACTGAGTAATTAGTCGAAATTAACTCCGGTATATAATATTTTTCAACTAATTTTTACAAGCTATTCAAGAAATACAATATTAAACTCTATTTTAGCTCAATCTCTTTGAAGACAATTTTTAAGAAGAGTTAAACATATGAAATAATCAAATTTAGGTGATATTGATAAATAATTAAACTAAAATTCTGTAAAGGTATATTTCAGAAAAAAACGAGATTTGAATTTCGAATCGTTTGTTGTTTTACCGATATAAGATTTATCACATATGATTTACGTGTTATTGACAATCGACACATCACTATAATTATATACATCGTATTATTATATACATCAATATTGCATGCACATATACGCCTAAATTTTCATAAAGATTTATTGTATCAAATTAGATGTCTAAATCTAATTCTAAGAAGTGTGATAAAAAAAATCAATTTCAAAAATTTTTCTGAATATAAATTCCACGCTAATTCTGGAAAAGAATTTCCAAACCTATAAACAAAATATATGCAATAATTTTTTACGAAAATTATTGCGTTTAATCAATAAAATAGACGACTTTAGGATCCCTTTAATCATTTAAGTTCAGTTTGGGAAAAAAAACTCTTTATTTCTATTTTATGAAATTGTGGGATAAAACGGGATAATTTGAACAGAATAGAAAGATCATTATTTAATAGAAATTTTTTAATTGTATAAAAGATTGAATATAGTGTATTCAATCAAAACATACATTATCAACAGTATATGTTTTGTATATTTAATTGAATAAATATACGACGATCTTATACAATTTGAAAATTTCTGTCAATCTACTTCATTTTACTCTAACTACAAAAAATATCAATATTTTACTCAAGGTAGAATTAAATTCGTCATCAAAATGAGATCAGAATTTTGCGAAATAATCTCTTATATTTTCACTTCCTTACACTTCGAAGGTGACACGAATTAAAAAATATGTTTTCGAGTTATATGAATGATCGAGTTACGTAAACATTATCTTATCAATCATCAAATGTGAACTAGCTTAACTTCATAAAAAATCTACACAATTAAAAAGAGGATAATTAAAAAAAAATCGTTAAGAAACATTACCCTATTATTCAATCAAAAGTAGAATAATTTAATTTTATAAATAATCGTCAAAAATGTCACAATTCAAAAAAGTTGTGAAACAAAAATAACATTTAATTGTTAAAAGTAAAATTGTAAAATATTTTTTTGCTAATATTATTTGATTAATCAACTTTCTATCAATTTAAAAAATAGTTTTTCTCTTTTCTAAAAAACTTAATTTTTTAACTTATGTCACTTTTGAAGTAAAGGAACAATTTATAAAAATGTTTATGGCATATTAAGTATATAAACCTACTAATTTCTTTGAAATAAGACCAAGCTAAAAAAAAAATTTACATATAAATGACTAGCGATTCCGGGTAAAACATTTTGATCTTGAATATGTGATGTGATATTGGTGATATTACGCACTTACCAGATTAATAGTAACGATGAGATCATATTGTTGACGTTGTCCCTTCTTTTTGTTTTTGCCGGTCTTCACGGAGGCCGCCTTGGGTGTTACTTTCACTTGACCTTTCTGGGCTGTCGGCTTCTGGGCCGGTTTCGCTGCGACCTTAGCACCCGGTGCAACCTTCTGACCAGCTGTTGGCGCTTTCTGACCGGAAGCACCTTTTTGGTTTACATGACCCACGCCATCCGCTGGTTTGTTGCGTGCCTGTAGTTCGAGAGACAAAACCTCTGTTAGGCGTTAAGTACAACGAATTTTATTAGAGATATTCAAGTAGGACAAATGTAGGACCGAGTATATATATGTATAATACATATATGTCAAATTATTGTCGGGGTGAAGTACGAAGTTTCCTTTTCTTTAATTTTTCCATTTTTTTATATTTATATTATAAATTTTGCAAGCAAATTAACGAATTGACAACTGTCACATTTTGTGGAATTTTCGGTTAAGTTCTTTCCTTTAGAATTTTGAAAATTATAACATACGTTGTATATTTATGTAACTAAAGTTACATGTAACAAGTTAAGTTACATGTAACTTACACATACTTTTTAATATTCCTCCCTAAAGTATTACAATTGAATTATCGGGATAATATGACTCCGATATATGAGAGAATTTAATGTTATATTTAATGTTATTATGATTAATATCATTTCAGTTTACTTATAATTATCGCATTAACTCACTGTGTTAAAATCGATTCAATATATTTACGAGAATTATTTACATGTTAGTCTGTTTATACGTTGTGGGTAAAAATTTTTATGCTGCCCGAAAAGTGAGAATAAATTCTGCGAATATATGTATAAAATAACAAATTTATAAAACAGGAAGTACGTTGACTTTTTTGTCAACAACTCGAGGTAAAAGACGTTTAAATCAGGATCGAATCGTTACGACTCTTTAAAAGACCTAAAAATAGTCTTTTTAATTAATAATTAACTGAACGAAGAAACTACTTCGCGTGGGCGAGAATGCCAACGAGATAATTATAGATCTCACTGTCTAATGTGATCTTGACTAGAGTCGTTGAGAGTCTACGTACAGACAGAGTTTCCAATATACACAAATTTATAAAAATACGTAATTCAAGATTTTTCAAGCGTACGACAATGCTGCGGAATTTCTACTTTCGTGAGACAATCCTCAGTACTTACAGTCATTTGTCGATTATCCACAGAGAGCTTCTAATTTCAAAATATTTTCACTATATCAGAGAACATAAATTCATGCTTTAAAAATCTTTTGTACTAAATACTAATTTTATAATTTTTAATCGAATATCACAAGTATTGAAATAAATACTAAATTTATTATCAAAGTGAAAATATCTACTCTAGAAAAAAGCATCTGAATCGTAAATTAATTCTAAATTTACGTGACTATTCTAAATGTCTATAACGATGTAAATATAAAATGTAATATAAGTAACTACATAATATCACAATGAATCGATTATGTATACACGACTAATAATAGCATTCCTTATGAATAAAACAGTGATCTAATGCACTAATGTAACGATTATGAAGCAACGTATATTCCTGAGAAAGCAGAATGTCTTTAAAAATAAAATAAAATAAATTACGTGCGAAATGTTACATCCCAATGTAAGGTAACTTGCGCAAAGTTCTTCATAATTTTATTAAGATCATCTTAATTGACCTTCAGAGAGAGATTTTACATCTTGTTAATAAGCGAAGTCCCGAGCCAAGATAAGGTTTATATTTAACTTTCTTTATACTTGAGTTTATTTTAACTTTCCAATCTCCTCAAAGTCATATTTTTCTCGAAATACTTCCAAAATATTTTCCAAATACTTAGCGCTCATATAAATAAATGTTATCTTATACATTCAATTATTCGTTAAAAAAGGAGTTCATCTATATATTTTATCAATGTATTACAATACTATATTACAAAGTATTACGGCAATTACCGTATGCTATATTTTCCAGTCGAACATCAATCAAACATCCCAACACGTGTTAACACAGAACACAGAATATCGTTACAGAGCTCTCTTTCATCCTCTCATTCCAGTAACAATCCGGTAATAACCAGAGTCGCGGTTGTTGCGAGAGATTCGTACGAAAACATGGAAAACAGTCGGCACATCGATCGGACCGGGCATACGTTGAATGTGATCGTTCGTTGCGCATGCGACGCCACGAACGGATCGATCGCGCGGTTGTATATCAAAAGTGTATTAAAACAAATGTATTGTTTGATATGACAGCCACATGTTTATCCCCGCACGCAGTCGTACTAAGAGATCCACAAGTATCGAGGGAAACAGTTAACGTAAATCGCGCTAAGCGATTGTGGGACTCGCGTGTATGACCGTCACGAGATGGCCCATACAGAGCTGCTTGTGTTCGCTTACGTAGTAATTTTCATTGTAACGCTTTTCTTGTCTTTCCGCCCATCTTTATCAAGGCGCAAGCGCATTTCGGAAAATTAAATTGCAACTCGGTCTGGTTTGGAAGTATCAATACACGACCTTGCACGACTCCGGTATGTCTTATGAGTTTCCATTCTGGCGAAACGAATGCGTTTGCTAGATCGTTTCTAGGATTTCTTGAAAGTCAAGATATGTTGGGAATGTTTTTACGTCAATCGTTATTCATTAGTCAGTGGCTTTTAAAATTTTCAAACATGGACATTTTTGTAACTATCAGTATAAGCAGATAAATTAGTGACAATTGCAGTATCTCGAAAAATTTTATCTCTACCGAGATATATCTATATAGCTTTTTGACAACGTCTATGTCACGTGACAAGCTTCCAGTTCCGATAATATATATATAAAAGAAGATAACATATAATATAGGTATCATGGAACTTACATCATTGTATGTTTTAATTGTATGTTTTAATTGTATATACGTAAAAAAAGATTTATTAAAACAACTAAGAACTTCACTGACCAACAAATTTACGACTATAATATACGGACAATCAGTTTTCTATATAAAATAGCAAAGTTGAACAATTGAATAAAACTGACGATTATAGTCATATTCGTTATGAGCACAGCAAATTTATTAATACAGCTAAGATAAGTTTCTACGACAATCAATCTAATATATACATCAAAATTTTTAACAAAGTATGCTAGCTAAAATAGTGCATACTTTTGTTACTGTAATAAAGAAAACTTGGTTACATAAGCAATTTTAATTTTTCATCAAAGAATAGTTGAATTAACATACTGATAATTGCTTATAAATATAATTTCTTTGTTAAACTATCAAATCTTTTCAGTTATAAACTTGCACCAGCAAGCTATAGCTTTGTTAAATCATTCAATCTATTCCGTATATGCATTTCCCACATTCTTTAAATGTTTCTTAAAATATGGCATAATATTGATAGCATCAAAATTTTTGCACATCTTATGTGATTAATCGTTATGTGATTAATCCGGAAATTGTTATCCGCATTCTAAAAAATAGCGGTGTTTATATAATTCTTATTGTATTGATATTAATATTAATATTAACGGTGAGATTATATAGACACCGCATTTATGTTAAATTTACATTGATATTTTTTAGAGTGTGAGATATTTTTACACCCCAGGGATAAAAATATGTAAATTATTGCAAAATATTGTGAATTTAACATATTTTTTTCTTTTTTAAATATTCTTCACGAATTTAAATATACGATTTTATTGAAAATTCATAATAAAACGATGTTAAATTAATATAATTAAAATCTTCATTGTTTTTAGAAATATTGTTATAATAGACTACTTAACCCGTTTATTCTGTTCAATATTTATCTGGCTACTACTTATTTTTTTCAGAAAATTGTGATGAAATCCATATCCATAATGTTCTCAAATATTAATAAATCGTAAAACACACAATCAATAATATATTGTTAATCTATAGATGATTTTAATTGGGGTGTAAATGTAAAAACACATTAAGTGATCATTTACATAAAAAAAAAAATCATGTGACTATATTCCCAAAGTATCTACTATTATTTCAGATTATTTATAATTGTCGCTATGACTCTCTATCGTTTGCGTTAGGTACATAATTCATATGCAGTATTAACGTTGACAAATTCAAAAGCAGAGCTAAGACAAGTGTTTTTCAATGTTTATTAATTTGAATCTTCTTTCGTTACGAGTTGCTCACTTCGTAATTCCCGTGCAATCGCACAATGTCCTCGAACTGTACAATACATTTATTCTTTTAATCGAAAACGCCAAGAAGGCCAATATACTTGTTACGACTTGCGTCAAGGTGGCAGGTCACTGGTTTCAAGACCACTCAATGTCTTTTTCGTATCCGTTGCCGTTGTTGTTTGCAAAGTTCGTTTTTCGCTATTGCAGAGGCGAGCTAGCCATAGATAGTCTCGCTCTCGGGGAGGGAAATTAATAACGATCGCTAATGGTGCTTACGAAAGTTTGCTGGTGGCGCGGGGTGTAGAGGCGGATGACTTACTTTCATCCGGTCGATTAGATCGGATGGCGCGTGCATCGTGTCCATTTATCGTTCGTACGCCAGCGCATAGTGTGTCATAGTAACACAGTTACGTATGTACGTTGAGTAGCGACCACGGAAATGTGGATTTAGGTCGCTAACTGCGGGTATTTTACATTACGGAATAGTGCGACTAAAGGGTTGATTAGCCTTTAGGGACTATCGATTTTATGAGTCCCAAATGGAACTTTGATAGTCGTTACTTATCATCAATTTACGCAGATATACGTACACCGTCCCGCGATTTATGTAAACCGAAAACAGAAAACGATATGAAATGCCAGAGACATAGTGTTGAATAAACTGAGAGAGAGAGAGTAAACTTCGCACAATAATGGAACTTTGACAGTCATTACTTAATCGTCAATTTACATATATGTACGTAATCCCGTGTGACGTGTATAAATCGAAAACAGAAAGCGATATTAAATACTAGAAACGTAGCGTTGAATAAGTCGAGAGAATAAACCACGTACAATAATGTATTAAAATATGCTAAATGCATCGTAAAAAATGAAAAAGAATAATTAATAACGCTGGAAGCTTAATAGTAAAAACTTATTAAAGTAATAAACTTTATTTGCATATTACAAACAAAATATGAAAGAATATAAAGCGTAAGACTATTATTTCTAGTCTCTTAATCACGTTTTGCATGTTCAATTTGCATATATTGATAAATTTCTGTTGACGTCAAATTATCAATTTTATAATTAATTTGTCTTTAAACTTTTACACTTTGACGCATTTTAGGTCAAAGCGATCATTTATTCGAGGTATTATTATTATTAATGCATCGATAAGAGCATCGCCTGTGATGATAAAAAAATTAGTTTTGATTTTCATCAAATTGTATCACTAACGCTTTGCGTATTAATAATCTCTTTGTACATAATTGGATAAACTGATTTTTAAATATCGATCTAAACATCAATGCCTTCAGAACGTTGCAGAATTTGTCGAAACAGATTGACGAGACAAAAAGTTTTTAATGACTACTTATAAAACCATTTATCATCGGACTTGTTTCCGTCATCTTGATATCAATACTGTCCAATCAGATAAAATCTCGAGTGCACTTGTGTGCAAATCAACAAGCTCTGTAGCATTGTTGTAAGCTTGAAAAATGAGTCTCTCAAACTTTTTTCAAGCCACGAGACGCGCCGCAGCTAACCTTTTTCTAATGGAAAACAAGAGTCATACAAAGTGAATTCGCGTGCCGCACGTTGTAAAGCTTTATCTAGATCATTGCCTTCTTAGATAACGTTATGCACACCATTTTTTTCTTTCGGCAATATGGCTAGCTTTGTTTCCTTTCGTTACTATTACTTTCTTCTTTAAAAAGATGAATATACGAATATACGTATCTTCTTTAAAAAGATGACAATATACCTGCAGAAACGGATGCGAAAAATGTTCTTAATAGAAATCGGAAAAATAGTATTACGAAATATGCATGGTTCACTTTGTATCGTAGTTGAATGCATCTTCTTACATTATCAACAGATATTATATGCCATAGTATTATGAAAATATGCAATATTTCTGAAGGATGAGAAAGAGTACGTAGTGTTGATATAATACGGTTTCTTATATCTTTTTATGTGAAGAATGTTTTCTATTGTAAAATCATCTGATTATCATCTGATTACAAGTGTTACAATTCATTGACTATAATATAGATAAAAAAAAAGATATTGTAGGAGAATAAATTTTCATAATTCAATTATGAACGGATTAAATGCTAACGCGATTTGTTAGTGACCTGGTTACTAGTTTCATGCATGACAGTCTTGATGCGATGATTTATTATGTTAGTCATTTGTTCATATTTCAGATTTCATTTGTTCATATTTCAGATTTCATTTCTTTATCTAATTTTATTATTTATTTTGTGTTTTGTGTTTTGTTTTATTCTGATCTATACAGAGTATTCTAAAATTCGCGACTCAAAATACTATAGCAAGAAAGCTTAACCTCCTAAACTTTAAGATAAGCAAATAAAAAAGCATGAGTCTAACATTTCTTGATGATTTACAATTACAACATAGTCAAAGTCCATTAAAATCAAAGGAACAGTTTCGACAGTCTCCTTATTAATGAAGTTGAAACTTGCTCATTGCATGTATAATTAATGTTAAATTGATACATTAAATTTGTATGATTTTTAATTAAGCAACTATAATTTTTGGATTTTTAGCCTGTTTAATATTTTATTACATTGTTTTATTATGATAAAACGAACAAGTTATTTATTTTAGTTATATAACATTATTCAAAATATTAATATGTTAAACTATTCGATCTCTGATTAAATTAAACAGAGACGAAAAAGTCCATCAGTAATAAATATTTCTTCTACATTTGCGATATATTATTCAACGAAGGTTCTGTCGATTTAATTTTGGCTGCGTAATTGCATCGTACGGCATTAAATTTTGTCTCGAATATTTCATCAACTCAAGTTTTGCACTCGGAGTGTTTGCGAGCGAAATCCGGAAACCTCTTTCGAAGGATCAATAATTGGGGATGATTGCAGTTACCCTTGAAACGCTATACTTTGCGAAACACTGGAGCATCATAAACCAAACAGAAACAATGGTGGTTGTCGTTGCAAAAGTCGAGTCGCTTTCATCGATTCCATATATGTATTCTCAGTCGTAAAGTTTCCGAATATTTCGTAGCGTACGTTGCGTTTTTCGCGTGCAACTGTCTCGTTTTAATTGCAAATTTTTGAGCAACGATTTTGACGATAGCAATCCATTGTCAATGATAAAAATAAGCTGAAATAAATTACGCGCGTGATTGTTACATAACGAAATAAAAACTAGAGTCTTTTTAAATCTCTCTAACTGTGCTCCAAGATATTCGGAAACAAATTTGCACCGAAACTACGAACCTTTGTTGAAATTGTGAAGCCATTGATGGCCTAGATTTTCCAGATTGAATAATGTCTCCTGTGGCAAGATTTACGAGCACGAAACCGCGATTTCAGGCCACCGGATGACTAATCGGAGAAGTATCGCAAGAACAAACGATACGTATTTGCTGCTCAATTTGTCATATACAGAAACAATCCTGGGGAAAAGCGTTTGTCCTTGAAGCGTGTCACTGCACCTTCCGTGCAAGGTCTAGAACCGATTGATTAATAATTAAATCAAATAACGCAGCCGCTTCAGCAACCAGGCAGGGCACTGTGATGGTCAAAGGCATCGATCCTCATTCTCGATTCTAGACCATGCCTGACATGAGCACGAGGTAACACTCCTCTTTGCTTTTGTCTTGAGACTGTTCCGTGACGATCTCTCGTTTGTTCTTATAACGTATGCGAACGATTAATCTCTGCTAAGTATTAAGGGTGTGCCAGATTTAGGAATCATTTCAAGCGCTACAAAAATGCCTTTTAAATTAAATCTGCTATAATTGCAATCGTATTTGAGATACTTATCTCCGAAATGAGATTTCAAAAGAGGCTCGATCGTAGTACACTGAACGCAATTATTTCAAACAATCTCGGTCCATTTTCAATTTTACTTTTATTTTCTTTTAATATGGAACTTATGATATGAAAATGTTGAATCATTACAATAGGTAATGTCAAATTAGTAAATTAAATTCTGCGATTACAATGGAGAATTTCATATTAAATCTCGCAGTTTAACTTTCAAGGATTTCTTTTTTCGAGCTCACTTTTCTTTTTAAAGCACTCTTTAGAGTCCGAAAGGCGACTAAAATGTGCGAGAAGTAGTGATTTAAAAAATTATTCATCTCTGTGCTTTCTTTCGATGAACAGTTCTGTTGCATTTATTCAAGTTCCTTTATTCATTTTTCCACAATTTAACGGTCTAATAAACACCGTTAAATCTTTATTGCAGTAGAGCATTTCGCTTAAATCTCATAATATCAATCCCGATTTTTTTAAATTTTCTCTCTCTCTCTCTCTCTCTCTCTGTCTCTCTTATTTTATTTTTATAGTTTTTAGAAGTACAGAAGTGAGAGGGGGAGGTAATTTATGTTCGGATTCACAAGAAGCATGGTAACGATTTTTCCCGCATGTTCATTCTTTCGAAAAACAGTCCTTGACCTGCGATATTTACGTGTTAGACATATATAGAAGCATGCACGCAAAATTTCGCTGTCCGAAATTTTAGTTAATGTATCAATCGACATAGTCAAGTAGACATTTATTCACAATTAACAATAACAGAATTAATTCTACATTGCTCATATTAAGCTTCCTACGCTTATTACAGTTCGTTTTCTTATTTCCGCGTAATGTCGTTTTTCTACTTAATAAATTACTATCTTTTGCAACTTTACTCTGGTAATTTCTGTTTGAGATTACCCCCTTTTCTTTTATAAACTGTTCGTTCAACATTTATAAAACGGAAAATTTGATAATGCTTTATTCTACTCTGAGATAAAAATAAAAAATGTTAAATAATGGATTGAATATGACGGAAAAACAGAATTTTAAAAAATAATTTGATTATCATAAAATTCGGTTTTAGACAATTTTTAATTCCGAAGTACTATCAAGTGTTGCTTTATTTAAAGTTTATCAGTGATACTTAAGATTAAAGATTTATATATATGATACTGATTTTCAAACTGATTTTTGAATTCTGATTATGAATCCACTTCCATGAATGATCCTTTCGATATTTTCAGACTACTTTCAAACTCAAAGATCTTCCAAACCAAGAACTTCCTAAATCGAGTTTCAGTAAAAAACATTGTGTACTTGTGTTGGAAATGGCCTACTCACGTTTGTTAATAGTTTGACATATTGTTATAATACAAAATTATTGTTGAGTGTTAATTTAACATAATGTGATTATGTTAATGATTTTATGTTAAATTGATATTCAACTTCAAAATGACAATCAATTTATGAGTAAGTGAATAAATAACATAAAAATAATGTGTTTTAAAACGTAAGATAAATGAATAAAAAATATGAATTAATTTAACATATTAAAATGTTAATTTTACCCAAAAAAATATGCATGCCATGGTTTGTTTACAAACAGTGTCAATATTACCATTTCATATTTATTTTCTTACATAATATTTGTATAACCTTCTAACATATTCATCTTTGTGTGTAAATTAATTTAAAAAATTGAGACCGTTTGAGACCTGCGATTTATGTTAAATTCGATACATTTTTTCCAATAGTGCACGATATAATCATATTATTTTTTTTTTAATTTAAATTTTACAATTCTGAAACCAAAATTTACAACATTCTAAACATTTTTAGAAAGCAAAATTTTTCATAAGTTATTTTGTGAAAAAATTCTCAAAGAATTAAAAATATATTAAGAGTTAAAAATACATATTTTTCACAAGAATCTCGATTGTATATATGTATAAAAAGAAAGATACATTGATCGATATATAGATAAAATAGTAGCTGTAAGCGCGAATAATGTAGGATAATGCTTTATTCAATATTATTCTTAGTGGTTTTCATTTGTTGAAAACACAACATCTGTAAGCGCCGTAACGAGATTGTTTGCACTGTAAAAATAAGCTTACATACAAGCAACAGCACTCAATAAAATCACGACTGCAGTAAAGATATTCATGACAAATGCATATTTGAAAGAATATTTGCTTTCACTTTTTCAAAGTGTATAAATATTAGTATATAAATATTAGTTTCACAGATTATCCTGAAATTTTCTTAGCGTTTGTGGCACTTTCAATATGAATATGAGAGTTTTAATTGCAAACTCGGCACTTTTACGTTGCCAGTTAATCGATCTGTTCCAGTTCAAATGCCGATTAAGTTCTCTTCTTCGGTGCGCACTTTTATTTATTTTATCCAAAAAACAGCGTATCTGTTCACGAACATCGTAACGCGCTACGTGCAGAAAAAAATACTGCATTATTAGAATTACAGCATGCCAAGCGCGCGCGATTAACTTTAGCGCAAGGGAAAGGGTTGATCGAGATAAAAGGAGCGAGTAATTCAGAGCGACGAAAGCACGGAAGTATCGTGGTTTTAACGAGGCCGAGTTGCATAAATGCGCTCATTAGCAGGTCGCTCCTCGACATATTCGTGTCTTCGCCCTCGCCGCGACGAGGATATAGTATCCTCATAGTTTCCCGACGCGAGCTCTCTTTTTTTTTCTTTTTTTTTTCTACTGTAATTGCGGTAGTCCACTATCCCGAGTCTCTCATGATATACTTACTGTTCCGTTTGCCACGGAAACTTTGCGGAAAGAGGAAACGAGACGGAGCAAAAGTACGGGGCATGTATTTCTACGGTCGTATTTGTCGTCGACGAAAATCTCGGAAGGAAATACGTGCCATGCACTATTGGATTGCGTACTTTATATTCTCGTCTGTTTTTATTCTGAACCGTTCAATTAACCCTCTAGGGAGCTGACGCCAAAATCCGTAACGCAGTTTCTGATACTGGATGAATGAATTATAATATAATTGTATGTTGATTAAAAGGTACTAATTTATTTCAAGGAATCAAAATGACATAATAACAATATAACGATAAAACAGGTAAATAAGGGTCGATTCTTTAAAATGTATTTAACTCCTATTAATAATTTTTATATTTTAAAGAATCGTGGAAGCATATTTTTTTAAGTAAAATTAACATTTACGATATGTTAAATTAACCCATATCTTTTTTTTAAATTTATCTTAGAATTTATTTTAACACTTTATTTTTGCGTTATTTGCTCACTTATTCATAAATTGTGTCATTTTGGAAATCGTCACGTTGAATATCAATTTAACATAAAATCTTTAAATGACATAATCACATTATGTTAAATTTAACAACACTCGAATATGTTAAAAAATTCAATACAAACTGTTAACAAGAACGTGAGTGAGCCATTTCCAACACAAATACACAATTTTTTTTACTGTGATAAATACTAAATTTGCTTTAATAAGAACAATCCAAATTTGTAAATATAAAGAGAATTGAATTATTTGACATTTTTGTATAATTGCTACAATAATTCATGCAAAAATTAAAATTTAATAGCAAATTCAAATATAATAATATATTTTTCATTTTAACTCTATTTCACAGAAAAAGCTGAATTATTTTTATTCATAAAAATCTTTATTAACCAAACAATCACTGTATAGGGGATTCAACAGATCCATCGTCCAGCTTCGGAGGAATAGAAGATCTGTTTTCTATAGCTGGACTAGTGAACACTTTTGCAACTGAAATAGATATATGTTTGATATTTGATGAAAGAAGTTCTAGAAAGAAAGTTCTAGTACAAAGTCTAGCACAGGAATAAAAAATAAATCTATAATTGAGCGGGTCTAATAGACCCACGTCAGCTCCGGAGAGTTAAGAATTATATCGCCGTTGAAACGAACACACGGCGTGTGTGAACCAAAATTATATTCCGAGCCGATTATGTTATCGGAAGCTTTTATCGGAAATACGCCGAGACAGGTATATCAGACGTTCGTATGGAGAGATAAAATTGCAGAAATCGAAACTCGTGGAATATGCGCAAGTGACAATAAAATCCGTCAACGATCTGTCGTGTTTCGAATGTTGTTTATCAGCGAACCAGTAGGTCGACCCTGCAAAGGAGATTACCGAAAGCTTGCAGTATATCTCTCGTAACCACGTTGTAACCAACAATCGTATAAATCGTATCATTTACCTTATTCATTCAAATAAGTAGAATGTGATAAAAGAATTCGTACGATGTCGTCACAATCTGATTTTTATCTGTGATAATGTACCGGGAATCTTCAATTAATGAAACAATCTACAGACCAATGCCGAACGTTTTAGCGAAATGCGCGTGCTCTACGCCTCTACGCATGAGCAATGGTATCTATGTGTCTAAAAATGAGTAAGTAAGTAATAAATGAATGACTATATCTAGCTAAATAGCTAGTGACTAATCTCTCAACTAGATCTGGATTATTATCTTGGTATATACCTGGCTTAGGCTTCTAAAGCTACTTGTGCTGGCGCTGCGAGCCTGCAAACACAAGTACAGTATAGGTCACCAATTACCACGCCACTGTAGTTGGAAAAGTATAGATAAAGATATGATATAACACTGACGACATTACGGATACGTTGTATTGGTTGCACACAAGTGTGATTTGTATGTGTATAGAAGGAATAGAAGTAATGTTTCATAAATGTCAGAACGGAACTCGCACTTGATATGCAAATAACGTGTGCTGTAAGAAAAGTCTTTGTATACGTATTGCATGATAAAAATCTATTAAAAGCTAGAAGAATGACAAAGTTCAAATTAATATCTTGATGTCAATTGATGTCGGCATTGATGATTCTTTCGAATGACGTCGAAATTTCCAAATACTATGGAATAGTTGTAGCCAAAAAAGGGTATGAAAAATTAAAAATATATTCTATGATATGATTTATTAATTCTTCTCTGGAAAGATGAATTTTCAAGATTATCCAGAAAAAAAGTAGAATTAAATCCGTCCCGATGCTGTTTTATTCAATCAATATAATAAAATGTTCTAATCAACTAACATAATAACTTCTTTCTCTGTTAAACAACACAGTAGAATATTAGAATCTGTTTTTTTCAATACTTGAATTAGTGCAATGTACACTCTTTGTATTCAAAATAAAATAGGTACCTATTTGAAATTATTATATTTATTATATTTATAATTGGCAAAAACGGAAAAAAAGTTCTGGTGTGCAGTCCAATGCAGCAGTAACAAACAAACCTATTATATTCAAAAATTTTTCATATCGGCTAAAAAAGAGTATCATATATCGGGATAGTGGTTTATATTCATTATCATTCACATATATAAAATATACATATAGCAGTTCTGTTGAAAGTGATGACAGCGTAACGTGAAGTGATAGCTGTGATCGCTCACGCTAGTGAGCAATAATCTTTCACGAGAAATTATACTTGCATATATAGTATAATATTAATCAAAAATACAATATTTAAATTAAAGCACCAAATTGTCAGCACATAAAACACTTTTATCAATCGATCACCCAGATAGCACAATTGATCTCAATTTCAAAAATATTCATCTTCTTAAATTCTTTGGCACAATCTGTTCGAAATGAACCAAAAAAAAATTTTTTTAATTTATATAAATATATTTATTGTATATTTATATATATATATATGCATGTTATTTTTAATAAAAGTAATATTTAATTTGCATAAAAATCAAAGTATAATTTCTTGTCAAATTAAAAAATAAAGAAAGACTACAAAAAGAATACTTTTTGAATTTGAAAAATTGATAACATCACTCACGATTGGTAATATAAAAGTGATATCTTTTTGGAACTATCAGGAATACTTTTAGAACAAAACAGGACGAAACAGGAATTCATTTCGTAAATCCAAAGAATTCTTTTTCGATTCTCTATGCTATCTGTGCAGAATATTTTCTTTCCAATAAATGGATTGTTAATCTCGTAAATTCGCAAATATATTTAATCACAAAGTACAGATTTTGTTTGTTTTTAAATTGCATAAAAACTTTTTATAAATATAATGAATCTAATGTAATAAATGTTGCTAAAAACGAAAAAACTTTACAATATTTAAAAACTTAACTGTAATCATCATTGGTGAAGCATATAATGATAGTAATAGTTTCCTGCAGTTTCAAAATGGAAGAACATTTAGATTTGCATCTTTTATAATTAATGCATTATATTTAATGCGCTGTCCGCATGAGAATATGAATATAATTACATTTACAAAAAACATTACACGATCTGGTGTATCTCTACCATTTGATACGTTTACCATTGGAAAAGCTTTCTCTAAAGCTTGACTTAATTGATGATCGGCTTCGCTCCCATCTATTGCAAGAAAAAAAGAGACTATCAAATCGGAAAGCTGTCACGTCAGCGAATCGTGACGGGTTTACCGAGCAAAATACGACGCATTGATCGAACTCCGCTTTTATGTTTCGACGGAACTGTTTCCTTTCTGACACACCTGGTCTGACCGTTTACGTCGCGTGTTAAATCGAGACTGACTACTTGTAGGACCTACTTTACGTTTTCTTCATAATAATGTCATTTCATCACAAACTCGAACGAGGAAGAATTCGACTGAATATCACAAAATTTATCCTACTTGTTTACTGATTCCCCATCGTAAAAGAGCTCATTATTCTTATATTTCTGGATACTAAATCATGAATACACAAATATCAAGGTCATAATAATTTTCGAATTAGCAATCAACTTTAATATGGTTGTTGGTATAGTGCTCACTTATCAATCTATAATTCTGTTTACTAATCTATCAAATAATTTGTTATTCGTTATCGTAGTCCTGGTGATATCGATTTTTAATTTTCAACTGAGTTTTTTTTCTTCTTATGTTATGAGCACTATAGTGATTAGCAATTAGTTTATATGTGTAATAACAACTGACGAATTATGTATTAATTAATAAAAATATTAATTATTATATGTAAATTTAAGTAAATATTCAAATATAAAATGAAAATAATATTAGTGTTGTACTCTTTTTATAGTTTTCTTCATCTTCTGCTTGTCGTTTTCCATTATTTATCTAAGCAATCTAAACAATAAATTGAAATATTCAGTCAGTTAATGTATTTTATTGTATAATGATATTCATTTATTCAAATAATATTAATATTTATATATCATGTTTTTATAGCATTCTAAAGTGAGTAATAATTTTATCTGCGTAAAGTATTTGAAGAAAAGCGATGAGAGAAAATATTTCTTAGATTTTTAGAAATTTGTAAAAATTACTCTATAATCATTAGATATTTATCACTTTTTACCGAATTTACTCTATCTGTGAAATACTTCTTTATATGAGCGTTTATTCGCATAAATTGATAATAGCAATCACAGACATATATGTACGTATTTTCAAGATAAAATATTAATAGTCTCAGTCCAACTATTTTCAGGCACATACATATATACACATACATATACACAAAACAGATCTATAAAATGTGTTATTTATGTGTAATAATCTTGAGATTTAATTTGATACACACACACACACACACACACATATCTTACATACACATAAGTATTTGATAAAATTTTCATAGATCTATTAAAAGGAAGTTTGTGTCACTGATATGTAACTGCGGAGATGTAATAAAAACTAAAGTTAAAATATTAACTGAAGATATATATGAATCATAGCAATTTAAAACATAATCAATATGTTAAGAAATAATTATTACACATATGAAATAATTATTTATGACTAATTCAGTCATTAATCTGTGTTACTAAGGCAGATGACAAATTTCAAATACTATATAGTGTTATACAATGATAAATTACGAATAATTAGTCTGTCACTAATGTAAAAAATACTTGAATATAATTTTAATTATTTTATTGACATAATTTTCAAGTCTAATAATGTAATTTAAAATATTTAAAAAATTTCATGTTATTACAATTTAAATGATAAGAAGACTATCTATGATTTAATTAATCCTACTTATATTTTTGCTACATAATTTTCGTACTAAATAAATTTTACTTAGTTAATAAATTTTACTTAGTTAATAAATTTTACTTGTCAATTTAACGTATAAATTAATAAATAATAAATCATATGAATATATGAATATCATATAAATATATAACTTTTCTTCTTTATTAAAATTCTGTGCAAAATTTTTAATTTATTAAAAATTTACAAGGAAAGCAAATACTTTATATGTTCATATTAGACTTAATGCGCAGTGCTAACTTATTCATTTATTTGTTTAAGAGAATACTCGATATTCATTTGTTTCACAGTGTTAATGTTTCGTAGTGAGAAAATGATTTACCAGATACGGGTAATCGGTGTTTGTTTTTTATTTACAGTACAATGTGAATGTTTACACATTCGCACAGCTACCATTCGCACAGCGCGAACTAGCAAATACCGACGTGAATTATTTCATAGTTGTGTTGTTGTCGCAGTATCATCTCATGATTGTGCGACGGATAAAAGAAAATCTTATCATTCTCTATAATAAGAACAATTAGAGTAAGATTTTATGCGACTGATTAATTTTCTCAATTAAGGAATTATGAACGTCGAAGCGACTATTTTTTGAAAATATAATATAATGGAAATCGAATAGGTAATACACATTACAAGTTATGATTTTATGCTATTTATAGGTAATAATTGTGTGTTTCAACGAAGTATAGATTCGAATATACCATGTATTGAACTGAATTTTTCAATTGATTCAAATATAATTTGTGGCAAATATACAGTTAAAATATACACCTCACCGATTTTGCCATTTAGATACTTTGTAGGAAAGAGAGGAGATAAGAAAAAAATAAGTAGCGGTATTGGTTAGTAGACATAATAAATTAAAATTTTACAATAAGATTTGTACAATATTTAATTTTTTGATAGTAGAGCTCCTTTGTAGAGGAAAGGAAGAGTAGAACACTGTCTTTACGCATCATATATTTTACGATGCAAAGCGAGTTTCCATATATGTTTAGAACTTTCCATACATAGATTTAGATTGAACCTCGTTTTGCGTAGAAAGTTGTAAACTCGTGTGAAACCTCACTTTGTGAAGGGTGCCTTACAACAAGCGACTCCGTGTAACACAATGATTATCTCATCCTTGTTTAACAATGATGCAGAACAACAAGGATGTAATGATGCACCGTGTCACACCGTGTCATGTGTGTCTCTTGTTGGAAGGCATCCAAAGTGTATGTATAAAGGCAGTGTGCTTTGCACCCTCTTTCAGAGACCTACAAAATAGACACATAGGTTTGGATTGAACTTTGCTTTGCATGGAAAATTACAAACATGTATATTCATTACTATAATAAAAAAAAACAAATTAAATCTTTATATAAGCCTTATTGTGATACTGTAATTTATTATATCATCTAAACCAATATCGTTCCCTACTTCAGTTTTGTGAATTATTCAGAACAACATATTTCTCTTAACATATCTATAAGGTAATAAAATCGGTGAGGTATAAGCAAATTATATATTTACTTAATTTGTTTATCTTCCGATGTAATACATAATAAATCGCAGAATCAAGTAATTTGTGGAATAAAAAACCACGATATATCGATCATTTATAAATAACAAATGTATTTCGTAATTTATGTACTTGATACATATTGTGTGTGCAATATTGAATTATGAATGTATTTTTAAACAGTTCATCATATCTTAATGAAGCATTAATTATTGAGTATCATGTATTAGAGTGAAATTGCATTATTTCTGAATTTTTCGATCATCAATGGAACGTTGTAACACAAAATAAATTGATTTGGATTCGAGCAGCATTACAATGCATTCAAATAATAATTATCAATAGTGTAAAATAAATTCGATGTTTATATATCGATGATGTTTTAAAACTTACTTTCATTCGCTAGATTGATTGTGTTAATTCGCAGATATTAATACCATACTTTTTCGTGTTATAAACTTATTCTTTTGTTACAAAATGTTTTATTTTTCTGTTACTTGTGATTAATGTTGAAAAAGTCGTATAAAATATCACACAACTGTTCTTTTCTAGTGATTAATGTACGGTCGTAATTAACTGTATTTGAAAATGTGAATGTTGTATATAACAAAAAAAAAAAGAAAAAGATTTGGAGACATCAAGTCGGTGGAACAATCGTGAGATAATTTTTTATTATTTAGTTTGTTATTTATATAGTTATTTATATAGTCTTTGTGTACAAGAAGACAAAAGCTCAAGAATAAAAATCACAATATCACCAGAACTATGAAAATTAATAATAAATATAGTAATAAATATTTAATCGCAATATATATTGCGATTAAAGACTTGGTGCGCTAATTCTATGTAATATTCTCGTGTTAAATTTGATCGTTTATAAGGAAAATTATTGCAACGTCAAATATTTTTATGTTATAAAATATATTTTTATTGAAATTAATCAATCTCCAGAATATACTATTAAAGTAGTGTACGGTTGTTAGAAATTATGGAGGCATTCTTAACATAATAAAAACGTATATTTAAAAAACAAGTAATTGTTTATTTGAGCGCATTTACGATGTAACACCATGACGTGTTACGAATCAACGAATAAAATATCAAACCCCAGAAAGTTTCGGTGATAATGTGCAGATGCTGCATGAAATAACGGAAGCGCGAGCGAACGCATATCGGAAAAATGTCTCGAATGTTGACAGAACAAGTTATGCAATTTTGATGGAACTTTAGAGCAATGTGTGCGAGTATGTGTGTGTGAAATCTTCGAAAAATCGATATCGTTCGATTATTGTCAAAGAAAACTCTTTTCTTCTTCTTCATTATCATGATATGTACGTGTTAATCATATGCATATATGTGTGTGAAATATGAATTACACGTTATTTATGCTTTTTTTCCCGAAACTAACTTGTAATAAATTCATGCGGACAGCGTCTTCAACTTTTTGTCTTATACTATCTATCTATATGTCTAAAGACGACGGATCGAAGCATTAAAACTGTCATTTTATTTTTCGGTTTTCTCTCTCAAGATTTTATCTCTGAAGATATAAATTTTTTGGCTATCTACTATAGAAAGATTTTTATAGCTCTACGTCATTTATACCATGTTGATTATTGTTACAGGCTCTTCAAATCTTTATACTCAAATTCTATTTTTATTGCTTGTTGCATTTCCAATAAATTTTCATTGTGAAGGCAATTCTTAAATGTATCTTTCAAAATTGTTACATATATCTACAAAAAGAAAATACAGATTATAACTATATATATATAATATATATATAAATGTTATTTCCTTATAATTTTCTTATTTGATATTTAAATCCACAAAGAATTAAATCGTAACAAAACTTATAATAATTTAAAGATAGATTTAACATTTAGTCTTTCTAGAAATTATATTTAATTTTTATAACAGTATAACTCAGAATGGCTTTATACGCAAATCTATCCTTTCAAATTAATTTATATAAATGGCTCTTTTTTTATGCATAGTCACTTAATGTATTATTAAACGACCACATACGATTGTTTTCCTGGCAATTAAAGTCTGCATTTACCAGTTTCGTAATATCGGTTTTCAATTGGAACGTGGCGCGTTTCAATCAATCCTGCGTATCTAAAAAAAATCCGACACTCGTTCTTAAAAAACTCGGCACTCACTCCGATGCTCGACAAAATAGAGGTAAGTTTCGTTGTCCATCTATCTCGTAACGATCGTTCCGCGAAATTAATTATCTTAATAAAAACAACTCATTTATTTTACGCCTCGCGTAATCAGCTACCGCATCGATAACGCCATTGTGCGTTTTCTCTCACATACTATTTAAAAGAACCATCGTCATCGTAGGAAAGTCAAGTATATACAATAATTCCACTAACACAACAACGACTTTGCGATAAAGATGCGCGTTAAGCCATAATCACACTGTATAAATGCGCGATTGTGAATAGCGATTGGCGATTACTTACAATCAATCAGAGCAATTAAAGCAGTCACCGATTACTCTACTTTAAGTTGTTGAAAAGTAATAAATTGTCAATTACCGATCACAGTCGCGTAATCGCTAATGTAATTACAGCTTTAATGACATTATAATTTCGCGTGCCAATGTCCTCTTGATTACCATTACTCACGCTCCCTTTCTCCTTTTTTTGCAGAAGTAGTCTAGACTGCCTTTCTACGTCCCCTTCAAAATGAAAAATGATCGCCGATTGCTCAGGAATCGATGATGCGAGTTAAATCGTCCTTTCAGGGTATATACATGATATATGTATGCACACATAGACTAAGAATCGCTACTTCCCAAGAAGCCTCCCCTTTTACGCGATTTGTGCGCGTTCCCGGATGAAATTTCAGCCGCTCATGAATTTCACCGCTCGATTATGTAACACGATACATGAATGATGAAACAGAATCAGTCTGACACACATGATCGTATGCGATTTTACCTTGCTTCTGTTTCGCGGTGCGAAGTCCTCTTTGCTAGGTTTCCTGCGCTTGTCCTTGAGGATCATCCTTGCCGCGGCGAACGCCATCTTGTCGTCGGTGCACTCTTTCCCGACGGTCCCGGTAAAATAAAGGGTAAACCCGGTCGATCGGGTTTAGCGACTAACGAGCTTCTTTCGAACACAGTGTAACAGGAATCACCGATCCGAGTAGAGTATAACACGATATAATATCTTTTTATTGCTCTTATTGCTTGTCGATCGGCACGCCTGCGTGCGCGTGCTTATAGTTATGCGTATCACAATATTTAAACGTATATTTGCTCGTTTCGCTTGTATACTTGTGCGCTCGTATGCATTTACCTGTATATATACGTATGGTAATTTATGCGAAAGCTACCAACGCTATAACGTCGCGTCGTGATCACACTATATTTGTTTTATCAGGATCCTCTTGTCGTTATCGCTTAACTACCGTCCCGTATCGTCATCGTCGTCGTCGTCGCAACCCTTGTCTCTCGACCCCGATCTATTCCCTTTAACGTATCTCTATTCTCGACTGCAGGTACTCCCGCTTCCGGTGTCTTTCGTTTAAACGGAGCGTTCAAATCGGTTGACCTGGACGACACGCGACGGATGCTGAACACTATCGATTACGTTTTAAGAGCTTGAATGCGGATAAAATCAACGGTTGTGAACTGCATCGTCGTTGAAACTAATGAGTCAACGATAATGCTTACTTCATCGCGACGGTCCGATTGATAGTACCGGAAGTGCATTGACAATAATGCCGGTGTCGTATTGCTGCCGGCGATGGCGGCGATTTTTCTTGGATGTACTACTCGGCGGCGAAATCTCGCGAAAGCTCGTCGGGAACATTTGCCTCGCTGTGACGTGGTGGTTACGCGCCTCTGAAACGACGCTGCCGTTTCCGTTTCCGTTTCCGTTCAATTCGATTCCGTTTCGTTCCGTTCCGTTCGCGAGGATTTCGCACGGTTTTGGTGCTCCTTGTGACTTCTCTCGGTTACGATCGCGTGTCGTTGCGTCAATCAGGCGACGATTATCCTAATTACAACCATCGATCTAGAAAGAAAGAGATAAAGAAGAGGGTGGTTCGTAGTTCTGCTTTTTTACGCGCGCAGTCTACATTCTACACGCGAGACTCGCATAATCAATCGCGTTAACAGCAACTCGTTTCCCACGGAGGAGTCGACCGGAAGTCGATAAATCGATGGAGAGCATTGAAAGGAATTTATTTTCAGTATGAAA
Source organism: Acromyrmex echinatior (assembly GCF_024713525.1). Lineage (NCBI taxonomy): Eukaryota > Metazoa > Arthropoda > Insecta > Hymenoptera > Formicidae > Acromyrmex > Acromyrmex echinatior. The sequence continues at coordinate 10,992,222 of NC_141856.1, read as the reverse complement.
TAAGGATAATGTAGATACTTGGCAATTAAACTATCCAGTTGACGCTGTTTATAATACCAAAAGTATATTAGAATTCAGGAATGTATCAATTTAAAAATGAAACAAAAGATTTGTAGCTTAAGCTACAACGAAAAAGTATAAGTCGTGTGGGAATTAAGAGGAATAAGTTTAATCGAAAATTTTGATAAATACGGGATATTTAATGGAAACATATTCTTACTTTATTATTTGTTAAAGTTTTTAGAAATAAAGTATCTTGATAACTCAGCTTTAAACACGAAATTGACAAACAAAATTTCAAGAATGTAAACCGAAGAAGTCGAAGGATGAAATATCTTCTTTTCATTTTATGTTAATAAATGTAATTTTCTTTAACAGAAATGTTGATGTATCTATAAAATGACAATCGAAAAGTTGCTGAAACTAAATCGTTGTTATTTGATGACATAATCAAACCAAATGAAATAAATTAAACACTTTAATGAAATAAATTAAACGTTGTAAAAAAAAACTTGTTATTTTTCTTCTTTTGCGTTCTGTTCTATAAAAACAGAATGGGATTTTTTTTTACAGAATAATGTTTAATTTATTTCAATACGAATACAATACAAATTCAAAGTCAGTCATACTTTTCAAAAATATTAAGATGCAACACTCGGATCGAACGATTTCTCAAAATTCACAGCAACTCCCCGATTATTATTCTTTGTTATATACCTACATCTATTTCATCTCTCTGCAAAGAGACTTCGCAACCCAAATGTGCGTTAGATCCTCATTGAATCGAATGTCCCGCAAGCACGTATCATTCTCAGCATTCTAGTGAAACTCGCGAAACTCATGCGACGATGCATGCGAAATTCTACGCTCGTATGACGTGAAAATGCAACATATCATGAAATCGGTTACTCGCTTGGGTGCTCGCACTTCGCCATCGTCGTGTTCCGTACTCACTATTTTCTCTAACCGTCTAGAGGAGAGAAAGAGAAAGAGAGAGACCAAGGGAGAATCTTGAGAGCCCATGTGCACCCCGTATCGTTAATATTTCAGGGTAATTTGACGTCATGATTGGCAACATGCATTTCACGTGAATGAGCAACGCACGTCGTTTGCACCACTGCGATGCTCTGATCGGAGAATCTCCGTCGCGCATCGATGATCCGTGACAAACCGATTGCAATGGCGAAATGGCATCAATTGAATATTTCGCTACGCGTAACAGCGAGTGGCTTTTTGAGGAAGAAAACTGAGAAGCAAACTTTTAAGTATTCCTCTCTAGAAAGAACGATATTTTTGGAACTGTAAGAATAATTCAGGGAACAGTAATCTAATCTCAGGTTTATGCGGAAGTGTATTTGCATATTCGGGAAATGGATTTTAACTACAATGCGTCCTTAATTCACAATCTCTTCGTTCAATGGTACATTCTTTGAATTAAAAATTAATCTTTTCGAAACTTTAAAATTGTCAGTATAAATTATCTTAAGAGCACGATTAAATTTAAAATTATAAATTTCTGTTAAAGCAATTTTCATTTGAGATAAACTAAAAAGGAGATTTTTTTTCTTCAATTTTTTCGATCTACAATAGAGTCTCTCTAAATTTGAACTTCTGTAATTTTTGTATTCCTCACACGTACTTTTACAAACACTAATGTCATGTCCCTTCCATGTCATGGTAGGCTGGACATGTGTTGCGTGCGCATCTGCACTTAATTGTACTATTCTCACAATGTATGCAATGTAATTCCATAGGCAGGTTATGTATAACTATTTGTGTAACGTACATTGTAAAAAATAAAATGTTAATTTTAACTTAAAAATATAAAAATGAACATTTTGCGTTAATTTTAACATTTTTACATGTCTCAGAATGTCCACTATATGTCTTTAAGTTAAAATTAACATTTCATTTTTAGTATATTCTTTTGTGATACATAATATATGATAGATACATACGTACACATGACTTGTTCTGCTAAAGTTATGTGCACTGTAGTGCACTTTGACAGGTTAGCATGCGCAATTGCGTTCGCGCAAGTACGCGATGATTGGTAGACAGGTACTCTATAATTTTGCCATTCTACTCTTATCGCCCCATGGGTCAAATTTAGAGAGACTCTACTGTAATACGTCCTTGAAACTTTGTTTGTCAATTTTACGTTTCAAGCTACCTTAAAGTTATATCAACATATTTATTTTAAAAAAATTTTAACGAATAATGACACCGCAATAAATTTGTACTAATAAAAAAATATCAATTCTAAATTTACTGATAAATACGCCATGTAGAACTAAAATTTGCATCACGTACGACTACTGATAAAACGAAATTTTTATATTAAAATTTGATTGAAATAAAGAGATAACAAAACTTCGGGGCTAAATTCAATTTATAAAATGAAATTTATACATTATATAAGTTCGCTTGTGCTAAAGCTAGCGGAAAAAGTGACTGTTATCAGATATATTGAAATAATCTCCAGAGAGAGAGCTGAATGCGTAATAAAATTGTGTATCCGCATTCGGATGCACACAAATTCGCGAAAACATGAATTTCAAGCGCAGTTTTGTCCATTGCCGTGATATACCAAGTGTAAGTGATTTTTTTTATTTGAATAGCATTCTTATTATTTATCTTACAAAAATAAGAAGATACATCACCGAGAGAATCGAAGAGGTTGAGACGTGTAGCACAATACAAGCGAAGCGTCAATAGACAGGAAATCATTTTATACGTCCCCCTCTTTACTCCCCTGTAAACGAGCTTCTCATCACTCTTGCAAATCGAAAACGTTCAATTTCTCGTGCTCTCCTCGACCCATCTTCGCTACTCTCGTGGGAACTTGGCGTACGAGTAGTATTGATCATTCCCAGGCTGCAGCCCCCCTTCTTCCCTCCCCGCCTCCTCGGCATCCTCCGACCATCATTTCGCGTCCTCCGACCTCCGATCTCTGACCTCCGACCTCTGTACCTAAATCTGACTCCCTTCCTTCCCCACGGATTGCATCGCGACATCGTGCCCCTCTGTTCTTGCCCGCAGGCGTCGCGATATCACGTTTGATGTGCTTTTTCATCGGAAATCTGCATTTTTCCACGTCGCTAAGTTACATTTGGGAAAAAAATCGTACAAAAACATTTTTTTTTTTAACATATCGAATATAGAATTATTTATAGGAAAGTTAAATTTACTTTACAATCCGATCTTGATCAAAATAAATCGATAAAAAATAAATACTTAATTTTTTAATTCAATTACTTGTTTTTAATAATTGCTTGTTATATTAAATATTAATAGTAATAATGAGGTATAATCAAACATTAGAATAGGGACTCTTTATTCATAAATATAAGAAACTAGTATGTATTATTGAAACAAAATTTAAGAGATGAAAAGTTTCCAACGGGGGGGGGGAGGGGGGGGGTACTATCACACAATATTAATAATATAACTTTTCTCAAGTGAATCAACTTTTTCGGACGATCAGGTGGTACATAGTGGACATAGACAAAGTCCACTATATACTAAATTTACACCTGTTGCCGATAATACAAAGAAACTGCATGCCCACCATAATGACTCTTGAACGCAGTTGATGGCGCATGATATCACAGATCTGATCAAAGTTTAATATCGCGATCGACAACGTACCATCTCAGTGATGTTCCACGACTCGGAACACTTTACGAAATATTTATATCTAGATGGAAAACGGAAATATGCATGCGTATGCGCGTACGTAAGTGCGCGCGCACAATTATCCAGGTTCACGTCCTACTTACGATATCGAACTGCACGAGAGTTGGCCGTCCCGCAAAATGTTTCTGCCATTGACCGTTCGCTTGCAATTACGAATTACAATGCCCTGATATATTACTCTATATCACTGTGCCTTAAATAATATTGAGCACACGCATTTCTCAATCATGTAAATTTTCTAATAACAAGTATAACAACAAGTTTTCATTCTGAGACCCAGTTTTTCAGTTTGGAGAGACACGTGGACTATTTAAATTAAATAAGATTATGATATGTTAAGAACTACTTTACATTTTCTATTGTAATTGGCCGATTTGCTTTTTGCTTGAGTCTTATTACCTTTTTTTTATGTGTTTCTAAGTTAACATAAGCTAAAGCGACACAATATACTATATAAATAAAATTTATTTCTATTTAAAACAGCGTCATCATTATTTATGTTATTACTATCATTCTTTCTCTCAACAGATATCTTTTTCTTTGAAAAATATGACGATGAGTATAGACATCGTTCGAAAAGAATTCCAAGAATTAATTCTCGCGATATCATTTTCCTTGCAGCACATGGAAAACGCTGATAAGTTTTCCACGAATATGTACGATGTTTGTGAGATCGATCAAATATTAAATGAAGGTACGAGCTTGAAATCTCGGATATAGAAAAAAAAAAGCAGAATTTTATTATTTGTCACTTCAGTTAACCGTTGAAAAACATAACGTAGATATTTCATGCATTTATTTGCATACTCTTTGTAATACCAGTCAACGGGTATTTTTTTCCCCAGTTATTATTTCACCATTTATTATATGGAAAAAGATTAATGTAAAATGTATCATTCACTACAATAACAACGTCGAGTATCACGCGTTGATTAATTGAACTGAAATTTGCATGTATATAAAAAACTCGAATTATTTCCGCGACAGTATATGAGAACGATATCATTTGTTATTGAGATAAAGGTAAAAAACGATCATACATCAGATTAAAAAGAAAAAGGACTATGAAATCTCAACGGCAATGAACTGAAAGAAATATAAAAGGGCGTTCAATCGCTATAAACTGTTGATCAATATCGAACAACAAAATTCTCGTACAAAATTCAATTATATAATATGATTGTTTTTGAGTAAATCAATTAATAAATAAAATTTAAATTATAAAGATATGATACACTGAGAAAAATTTCTGATTGAAAACGAATCAATAGATTTTGATCATATCAATCAGAATTCCGGTCATCATAATCAGACAATGATTATCTTGATTAGAATTTATTTATGAATAGATTTATCTTTTTAATAAAATTGTGATTTGTATATTTTCCACTAGAATTCCAATTAATACAAACCAGACATTTTCCGGTGTATAATATGCGTGGTTATAATATAAATACAAATGATTATAATATAAATAATTTTAATAAAATATGTGTAATAAAATATGATATATAATTACTGTAGTTATAATTATATTTTTAATAATATAAAAAAATGATACAGTAGGAAATTATACAATAGAAAAATGCTTTTTCGATTTGAATTAGATCTTGGTTAATAATATTTTAATGTGAATTTATATACATCTAATTCTGTACACTACGGATTTAATTTTCGATCTTAAAATCCAGTCTTAAACTGAGAATGGGATAATAATATTACAAATTAAATTAATAAGTAATATAATAAATATCTTAAAATATTGTAAAGAATTTATTGTTAAAAACATTACCTCAGTCGAAATTCGAATCTCAATTTTTCTACTTTCTGTGACGAGCGTCTTAGAATAAAGTTATGGATCGAAAATTCTTTCAAAAATATTTTCTGAGTATTGCATTTCTGAATATATCTTGATATAAATTATATTATTACGAAGATATGTATGTTCAAGATGTAATGTTTTCACAAAAGTTCTCTCCTACATATTTTAGTTAACACTACAGCAATGTATATTTTAGTTTATCTCTCTTGTTATTAATTCAAATATTTATTTTATAGTTATATGGACAGAAAATATAATTCAGTTTTCATTCATCGATTGCTATTCCAATTTGCAATAACTAGAAATAATATTTTGCATATAAAATTTAATTCATCTCATGTTACAAAATTGCAGAAATTTAATAACTGTAACAACAAATAATAATTCGTAGATTTTTCATTAGTTGTTCAGATTCCTCGAATTTTCGGGACGTAATACAATAATTTGTAATTTAGTTAATTACTGTTTCGTTGCGTGCGATGTGCATGCAATGTAATTCCGTTTAACGCTCTTTAGCAACATGAAAGTTTAAATGCCGGTTTCATATTTCGCGCTAGCCTTGAATTCTCATAGTTTTTACTTAAACAACGATGTTTGTAAGTTCTCGCAATATAGCAAAGTCCTCATTACAGTAATGTAGCTTCTCAATTTCGCGGTTTTATATAGTGTACTGGGAACGTTCCAATTTATCATTATTACTCTTAAAAGGGCGAAAAGTTGGAAATTTCATAGAATCAGAACTTTCGCTCGTTAAAATCCTCGAAGCTCACTCCAAAAAATATTTCGTTACATTGATAACGAAATAATGAGTTACTTTTAGGTCAAAATCGAACGTGCAATTGAATTTAAATGACAACACGTGTTTGTTTCTCGAAGAAAATCACACAATATCATTTAAAATATATGTATCTTAAATATCGCGCGTATATAAAAGTGCTATCAATTATCCTAACGTTAATAATACTGAATTCTGTAATTAAATAATTACAAGTATAATTATTTAATACATATGATTATATTAACAATTTATAAATATTTTTATAACAACGATAACAATTTATTAATATTCTAGATACGCAAAGCATTTTCAAAATCACGACTAAGCAATTGAAAAATAAAAAATACACATTCAATAAGAAAGCTTGATTAAAAAAGGCCATTTATTATATATCCTGTTTAATATTTTCTATTTTTACTTTTTCTTTTAAATTTGTATAACATAATTTTCATAAAATATAACAAGAAATAATTTATTTTTAAAAATCTATTTTGTGAAAATGTGTCTCACAAATTTCAAACGTAATATTTTCATATTATATAAGGATCGCGAATAATTTTCTCTCCTAAGAGTCCCCCGTGAAAACATCAAATTATACTCGTATATACTTTATAAGCCGACTACTATTCCACTGTGCAATTGTAAATTTTGCTGGTCTCGTTCATTTATGTGTTAGCATTATTATTATATTTAATGACAATAATATTGTCTAATAGGTGTCCTCTAAACTTTTTTCCAATTTGTACGAAATGTTTCTCTTACAAAACTCGAAGTTCTCAAATAACAATATAATCTGCTCAGACAAAAAAATAAAAAACAGAACAGAGTCCTTAAACATATTTGCATTATGAGTAACATTTTGTTAATTTTTTATACATAACATAATTTTGAAATTAATAATAAAATGTATTCTTTCAAAGGAGATATATTAAAAGAAATAATCTAAACTGTCAAACCAATATGATTAAAACTAATCTTACATCGAGGAAACAGTCATGAAAAAGACACAGAGAAGAATTGTGAGCAATATTTAGAATTCAGACTGATAGAAAATGGTACCGTCTCATAAATCCCGTATAAAAATCTTGCAGGAGAATCATCTATCCTTTATCTAAAACATCATTTCTAGCGACAACAATTAGAATCAAGAGATACACATATACAATAGGGCAAGCGTGGTAAAAAGGAAAGAGTAGCCAGAAGGAAAGACAGGAACGGACACCGTGCTCCTCACGAAACAACTCACTGACCACTCGGCGAAGGTACGCGATCGGCTCGTCCGGCGGAAACGAGTTGTCGGTCGCTGACGACCCGTAAGAACACTCGCAATCCGCGATCCCCCGCGATCGTCCTCGAGGCGGAACCAACGGGGTTGGCGCCGTCGATGGTATTCGTGCCTGATACCCGCCATTTTTGAGGAAATCACAGAAACCGCCGGCGGACTTCGCGGCCGCGGTCCGCCGCGGAAGCGGAAACCCTTCGTCATCGTCGCGCCGTCAATGTTTCCGGAAGTACGATCGGATCGCCGCGAGATGCGTCGCATCGCGTCGCGTCGCGTCGCGACGTACGAGCAAGCGTGCGATTGCAGCGAGTCATTTCATTCATAGATAGCGATTACCGTACGTTCTGCCAACTTACGTGCTCGTCGCTGAGCAGATGGTCTATGACTGACACCCTCGATCCACCACGCGCCCTCGCGCAGCCAATGCTGCGAATTCCAGGCGGTCGCTCGCGCGCAGGTCCATGCACCCGCACCCTCGCTCTCGCCCTCGCTAGCACCCCCTCGCACTCGCATACTGTAGAGTGTAGTCTTTTCTTTCTTACTCGTGCCGATTCTCTTCTCCTTCGACTTTACCCTTTTATTCCACAAGATTGGTGTGGTACCGAGAAGCCCTACATTTTTATCTCGTTCTAAACTTTCGCTCATGGCCTATTTTTGGTTATACTAAAGCTTCGTTCTCTAATCTCGGTCTTTAGATCTTTCCTTCGCAAAATCGTAAAAATTTATATTGAAATAGGAGGCAATAAAATCACATGATATATTTATATAAAATTTCCACTTTATGTTTGAAGAATTATTTATTACTGTTCCGCTTAAAGTCGTTTATATACGCAAGAGTTATGTCATTTTTAAATTGTTTTCAAAATTGATTTTTTTTTCTATTTTTATTTCGATATAATTTATTTATTATTTAATGGATTGATACTAGGAAGGGAACCTAGTATTTTAATATTCATCTATTTATACTAGCTGCGTCTTTTCTTGCCTGCCTTCTTCTCTCAGTGTAATTTTTCAGCTATTTCGTCGTACATCTTTTTCTTATTTTTATGCAGCAAACTTGCGTTAATGTAATGGAATGCCTCTTGCCATACTCGATCTTTTTATCGCATTTCGTAACATTCTTTCTTTATTAAGCTCTTTCTCCTTCATCTCTGTCTTTCTGAATTACGTTTTCTCTTGTCCGGAGCTCCGCAAACGATTCTTCATTTGAATTATATTAATTGGAACAAAAATTCGTAGCGATATAAACTTTAAAATTCAAGCAGCAATACGTAACTTCGTTAAAATGCAAAAACAAAATTTCAATTTAAAAAAAAAGTTTGAAAGTTTAAAACCTCTATTTTCGCGAAAGGTCACTATGTCTTCCGAGTTGTTGTGAGTTTGGAATTTTTACATATAGAAAACAGAAAACTATGAGTTTGATAAAATGGAAAATTTACAAAATCATTTTTTTTCTGATGTTGCTAAGATTTTTTGTCATTGAGTTATTCAGATTAAATAAAAGTAGCATGTTAACTTTTGGGTTATGCCTAACTCCATTCAAAATCGTAACGCAATTCAGAAAACAGATTTTTAAAGCTGCAATTTTGCTCCAAATGTAATTGTAAAAATTAATTAGATTTCTTCTTATATTGATCTTTCTCATATACTGTTTAATTGTTAAACAGTAACAAAACACTTGCAATAAGAGAAAAATATCGTTTTCGATCCAAATCGATACAAAGTCTAAAACTCTTATATACAGCACATATCACGAGTGGACTGCAGAAGCCGATAACGAAACTACAATTTTTCTCTATTTCTTTTCGTTTTTCGTGTGAAATTATTGTCTGCGCACTGTGTTTTGTCTATACTTCAATTATGTGTGTGCAAAAAGATTTTTAAATCTGATGTAATTGTTATTAAAGATTGAAGGATTTAAAAATTAATCACATTTTATCGGTAAAACTCCAGCATCCTCGTAAGTATATATAAAATTTTATTCAACAAGGATATATTTTCTTTCAGCGCCACAATACGTCGCATAAATAATGAACACGTATAACGAATGACGGCTACAATGAATACAAAAACGCGAGAAGGGAACGATTGTGCAAGAAAAATTGAGAACACCATCAACGATCGAAAGCGTCGAGTACAATACGCTTTGTATCGGGGCGGAGTAAAGTTCCGAGGAGTTACCACGTGCCTTTGTGAATCTTTCATTGTTAAGTATCGGCAGGTGTCAAACGAGCTATCGCTGCACACATTGCGTAAATTGCTTGCGAGAGTCCCTTCGCTTCCTCATTGTTCTCCTAAACGCATCTGATGAACGGCGATAAACATTTCATTCCTACCAAATATTCTTGGAAGACCAACGAGAATAGTGTCGCCAATCGCTTTCGCAGTCGCGACAGTTGAGAAAATCCTTGTTACGAAACGAGACGTATCGCCGTCTTGACATTTCACTTTGCATAGTCGCTTTGTCTTCTTGCAATGTGGATCACTCGTTATCGAATTTTTTTCCTATTCACTTTCCGCTTTGTAAAACGTTGACAAGCCGTAAAAGAGTATCTGCCTGTTAAAGCGGCTGAATACGATATGTCTCTTTCAGCTTATTATAACGCATTAATCCACTATCAATGTAAAGTATAAATCGTAAAGATGTAACATAGTATAAAAATATAGCTATTAAAGATAATAAATATATATATATATATATATATATATATATATATTATACTTATTACTTGGAAAAAAATTTTCAAATTGCTATCATTTCGAAAATAAAAAATTATAAAATCAAAAAGTCAAAATAAAATAAAATATATTTTAAAATTAAAAGTTGATACTTTTGTGTGGCACTAATAAAATTTCGAAAAAAAATTTGCTGTCGAAGCTACAATGTCCTCAAATTATTGGTTTTTATAGTCTCTTTGTCGGTATTTTTCTCACAATAGTAACGTGATAGTTAAATTTGACTAATAGATTCATATTCAATAGACAAAAACACGTCAGAAATAACTATTCACACTCACGTTGCAAAAAAAGGAGTAACAATATTTTATAAAGTTGAGTTTTTTAAGCAAATTTGTGATATTTATAAATGCAATAACATTTCGTCCTTTAAACAATAACATTTTGTACTTTGAAGTTATTAATCTACAGAGAATCTATAAAGTATTACAATAACTATACATTTACAAATGTATATTCATAACGTTTTTAATTAATTAAAAATTAGTAAAAAGGAAAAAAAATATCTTATTTAATTTATTAAAGATAATTATATATATTTTACATATTACAATTAATTGTAGTAACTAATTAACAATTTCTATTATTGTCACGAATGGAAATTGTAATTAACGCAGAAATTTATCTTATCTTCGGCGAAAGATATAAGTTAACCAATCTACTTAAATGGCAAAGTAGTATAGTATCGCATTAGACGGACGATGCAGGCAGTTTGCTACTTAATCATTTGGCTCTATACACGATTCGCGTAATACTCAAAAAGATCGATATTATTTATCAATAGATTGTATTCGTTAAACATCATGTAGATAACAATAATAAAAGCAATGATGCCAATGATAGTAACAACGATAATGACAACAGCAATAATAACAAAAATAATAATGATAATGATAATGATAAATCAATAGTAATGTAATATAACGAAATATAGCTATTTAATAAGTGCAGTAAATTCAGGGAAAGCCTCGTATGATCACTATCACGTAATGAATACTTATTCTATACATGATTATAATTAGTAAATTTTCGTACAATCTCGTCAAATTATTCAAAGCTGTTCAAAGATCGAGGAAATGTGTAACTTATGAAATGCAATTACTGATCCATAGTCTAATTCATCGATAATCAGTAATCAGTCTAACAGAATTGTATAATGCATAATCGTGTGTCGCAGGATCCAATAAGTGTAAGCTTCAGCACAATTATAATGTGGCTTCAATGAATAAAGTTGTCATGCCCACCTGGCGGTGCTTAATGAAAGGAAAGAGTTGCGCGCGACATCGAGCATTTTTAAAGGTGCCGGAAGCGGCATCGGATACAATAACAGACAGGCATAGACGGACAGGCAAGGGTAGTTCCAATCCTGAGTGCGCGCTAGTAGTACGACAATAGCACAACACCGACATATATACCGGGTGCCGCGTATGCGTCGGTAACCCGTTCACGACTCGAACGATCTCGTTCGTTCTCAACTGTACCGACTGATGCGGTAATACCACTGAGGAGCTTCTCAGCATGTGGAACGACAGAACACGTCACATTCGCGACAAAATTGCAGCTTTTAAGGGAAAAAAGCCATGACTTACCGACGGTGTGTGAAAGCTTCGCGCTGTGCGACACACTTACCTACAAAAGAAAAAAGAAGCACGCATTAGAGGAGTGATTCTTTTTTTTTCTCAATTAGTCTATCAAGAGAGAGAGAGAGAGAGAGAGAGAGAGAGAGAGAGAGAGAGAGAGAGAGAGAGAGAGACTGCAGCATATAATTCAACAAAGTTGTCAGTGCTTTTTAAATGTATTCAATTAGGAACAGTTCATTACAAAACTGCCTTTTATTCTTTTTTTACATATTTTAAACAAATAAGAATTTTTTTAATATAAAACAATATATTCATAGAATAAATATATAATTTTGAGCATCATATATAGATATTAACATTACTTAAATTTCAATTTATGTACAACAAACTTATACATTGTGAACAAATGCACAGTTTGGAAATCACTGACCGCGAAAGAGAAAATGCAAAATAAATAATCAGAAAGCAATACATAAGTAAAGCCGTGTGTATGATTAGAGTTTCGAAAAATGTAAGAAATAGTATATGTTTCACAATGGAAGAACAATCTTGCTAAAGTATTTAAAAACTTAAATACAAATATGAAAATAATTTTGTTTTGAACCATCAAAATAATTATATAGAACGCTTAAACATTGATGACAATGCTGCAAAAGATTAACATTCTTTAAACATTCTAGCAACCGTCCTACGTAATTATTTTGAAAGTTCAAACAAAATTTTCATATCTGTATATCTAACCAAATTAGAAAAAAATGTTATATACATGGACATATTTTATATTTAATTTTATTTATAATTGTATATAAAATATGTCAATTTTTTATATAATTATATATAATTTTATATAACTATATATAATTATATAACAAACACTTTTTCTCGCGATATTTTAGTAAAATTATTCTTTCCGTGCAGAAATAATTATTGAAAATAACATAGGCCCACAAAAAAAAGTACCCTATAAATGGGAAGACCCAGCTATTTTTATGTATTTTGAATTGCTGTATACGAATATTCTTATGTATTTTGAATCTAACATCAAAGTAGAACCATCCAAGGTAAATTTTCAATCTAGAGCGAAAAAATGATTCATTTTTTCCCATTTTTTGACTTATTTTTTCGCTACATAAGAATAACTGGATCTCCCTCAGCAGGGGTACTTTTTTTGTAGGCCTGTGTAATTATTAATAAGAGCTAGAAAAAGATGTTACTTTTAATTAAATTAATTACTTGCAATATATTAGGTGTTGGAATTAATTCGTAGCGTTTTTTAATGAAAGAATGTTATTTATTTCACATGAGCATTAAAAAATACATTAATGAAAGTACTTCCCATCACTTGTAAAACGCTACGAATTAATTCCAACACCTAATATATATATAATGTAACATATTCCATAAACATTCCTTAATAAAAAAAATGTTTATATTATTTTATAATATTTTTAGAAATTTGACATATTTTAAATTCATAAATATTTTTAGATAAATTACTTTAAATTTTTATACTTTTTTCAGAAATTATAGAATAAAAAATCTTGGAAATGTAAGAATATTTTAAAATTCGTATATACCTATGAAGAATTTCAGAAAAGATGTAGATTTTTTTCAGCATTTTTGAAAAATGTTTCAATTTATATAAAAAATGAGAAATTTTCTGAAAACTAACAAAATAAACAAAATTCAGAAATTCTAAGAAATTGAAATTTACATAAGAATTTTGAATAATTACATGAAAAATTCTAAGAAAATTTTTGCCAGATGTAAAACTAAAAGAAATTTTTAAAACATAAATTGAAATACATTAGGACTACGTATATTTATATGATTTACAGAGAAAAGAACATTAAATATCTCGTATGCTGCAGCACGGCTCAATATACATATGTATATAAAAAACATGCTCTTAAAGTAACTGGAATCACTGATTCAAGTACTATCTCTTACTCTCATGCATCTTAAAATATCATTCATGCTGTACGAACTACAGGCTAGATATAAAATATCGCATTCGAATTTTTTTATTAAAGATCACACAAGGTACAAAAACGTTTCTAATACAACTTTATAAAGTTTTCTCTAACTTCAAATTATCCAGCTCAGTGTTCCTCAATTTTTCCTTATGATTAAAAATAAAATCAATATGTATCTTCGCAGTTTCCTTCTGGCGTTTCACATAAAAAGGCGTGGAAAAAATACGCCTTTACACTATATGACAGTTGAGTAACACTGATCTATAACTTCAAAGGTCGACCCTGGCACTACCCACTTTTTTCTATAGAACTTACTTAGCGCGAATGAGGCGATTATACTATATTGGCTGTACATCGAAGGCTTTTAATTATACCTCTGCACATCCGCATTTAATATAGGCGAATATACATGAGAGAGAGGAGAAGGAGGCTGGAGAGGAGAAGGAGGGAAGGAGGGAAAGGAAGAGAAAAGAAAGAGAGATGGGGAGGAAGAGAAGGAGGGGAAATGGAAGGGGGAGGGGAGAGAGAGAGAGAGAGAGAGAGAGAGAAACTGATAAAATGAATTATGTCGAGTCGTCGTCAAGGATGCGTTTCATGCGACTTTTCAGGGAACTCCGCCTTGCCAGATATTATCGTCAGATATTATATAAATGTGGAACATAAAAAACCTAGAAACACAAATTGCTTCTTTCAAATTATAAACACAAGCGGCTTTACCGAATTGTATGAGATCCAAAGAATGATGATATACATTAGAACAACTATAATCAGATGAAACAGATTAATTGCTTGGCAATGAGATCTGCTTTAACGGGCTCGAAGGCTATGATCTATGCGCTAATAGCGGCGAGTTACGACTCTATAACTTCAAAACTAATCTAGGCGCCTAAGCTGTATCATAATAAACAACCCAAACTTTTTCTTAACTTTAAGTACCTGCACAACTGTCGGTCCGCGATGGGCCTGTATAGTAGAAACACAAGAAATATACATTACATATGCAGACGAATAAGTTTAGAAAGAGCTAAGCGATACCTCTGAATCTTCTATTAAATTAATTAAATTAATTAAACACAACGTGATAAATATACAGAGTTGTTTATTTTAATCAATCCACTAAGATATCTCAAAATTCTTAAATTTAAAACAAAAATGTTTCAAACAAAAGTAACTCAGTTATTAGGAGGAAAGAAGATGGTAATTTTGATTGACCATAAGATCCTGAAGGACAGAACAAGATCACTTAAATATTTTTTTGATACCCCCGTTTTCTCTGTTTTATATTCGTACTCCTTGAATTTTTTAATTGCGTTTTTTATTCTATTTTTAGCATTACCCAGAACAACGAACGTAATAGTTTTCTATTTCCTTTATACGTCCAACGGCGTACTTTATTAATGTGAATTTCACTTGCCTTTCACGATGAGGAAAGAGGCGAGATAAAACGGCGAGATAAAAAATATATTTACAATAGGGTAGGATAAAAAATGAATTTAAAAGTGAATTTAATTAACATAAAATGATTTACATGATGAACTCGATTTGAGCTTGAGAACAGCATGTTAAAGTTAATCAAGATCATTATTTTCTCTTTGTCTCAGGCTTTCATTAAGATTGTGAATTAACTGAACATTGATCTGTTAAATTTCAAGCCTTACAACTTGTAAAGTACTTAATGGAAAAATATTATATTATATATTAGTGCTTTAAAAATATTATATTATAGTGTCTTGTAAAGTTAGCTATATAAACATGGAATAAAAAAATGGAGATTGCAATTTTAAAAAATTTTAAGCGATTTTGACTTAAGGATATATTCTTAAGATCAATCAATCATTTTCTTTCCTTCTAATTAAGCTACTTTTGTTTATCAAAAATATTTCTGTCTTAAACTTAAGAATTTTTAAATATTCTAATAGATTTAGAGTAAAACTATCCTGTATATTTGCTACGTAATCAATATAGTATATTTACATGGACTATCATTATTATTATTATTATTACCATCATTTTATTATATCCATGAAGATTATTATTAATTTTCATAAATTTTATTGGAAGTGAAGATTCATATGTTCGTATCAAATATATTTTAATAGTTTCATTTATATGGTTAACTCTACAAAATTAAATAAAAACCGGAAATTAAACAACACAACTTTAAATGCGATAAAGATTAGTCGAAGATGAAGGTATTCGATAGCGCAAAACGCAGAGGCGTTTACTATATCGCGTCTGTAGGCCTAGCAACAGGTGGGCTGTTGTCCTTTAGGCCAATCCGATACTTTAAATGTCTCCGTATATAATTCATGAACAGGAAGATATTTCAAGCTACCGAAGCTAAATTGTCAGTACAAGCGATCATAGAATAATTCTCCCTCTTCTCAAAGGGAAGGAAAGACCCGGACTGGTTGTCATAACTTTATATAATATTTTTTTAGAAAAAAGTGAATGTAAGATTTTTTGAAACACTATATACGCTATAATATATTTACATTATTTAAGTGTAAAAATAAAATATTATACTTGAATAATAAAATATTATACATCATCAAATAAGTTATTTGATTTTAAACAAAGCTGCAAAAATGTGAAATTAGCTTTATATTTGGAGTTGATTATCACAAGATTGGCAGTAACATATTTTTTATAAATAAAACATAAAAAGTACAATTTTTATTTTAATATTAGTTCTGTATTTTAGAAAATAATAGTGATTATATGTTACAATACAAACAAATATTATTAATACAAGCAAAATTTATTAATTATTTTAATCATAAAATACGTAATTTGCTTTCATATTATAATTTTTATACAAAAAATGAAACAACACATAAGTATCTATATGAAATATTATATAATATTTGTAAACATATTTTCTAGAAACATATCGACTTAAAAAGATTAAAATTGACCTCTGCTCATTTTCGTCAATCGTAATCGTTTTTAAAGTAAAAAAGATTATGTTTACAAACTTTATTACAATAATGATTAATTAACTATAGTAAAAGTTATCTAAGACATACCAGTTTCTACAATTATAGGAAAATTAAAGATCGTAATGCTAAAAACTTATCAAAAAATAAAAAAAGAGATAAAAAGAATTTAATTACTAATTTCATTTTTTAAAAAGTCATTGTAAATACAATAATATACACGATACTTTGGCATAAATTATTTTATGTAACAATTTAATGTTATATCAGCAACCTACAATAACAAGAAGAGAATGTTCTGCCATATATTGATTGAGTTATTAGCTTTTTGATAATCCCCCATATGATACCCAGCTCCGATTTCTCGTATTCTATGTATGCGATACGATATCTTTGTATAATATCGCCATAAATTTTAAATTAATTAGTCGATCGCAAAAAGCGCAAAAAAAATAAATTTAATTAAAAAATATCAATTGTTTTTTCTAGAGTTATGTATATAAAATGATCCAATGTCAGTGATGCAATAAAATTAATTTATAGAAGTTATTGGTTATCCCCTATAAAAATTTTGATTATAGTAGTTAAACATGCACAAAGTTATATTTTGCACCATTTACGTTTATAGAAGTGCCCTGAAATGTTGAGCTCCAGACAGTTGAACTGAAATATGTTTTAAAATGAACGAACAGATCGTAATGAATAAAAAAAAAAGATTGCGTAACAAGAGTATCCGACTATCATCTTTCGCTAAAGGTATCCTTCATTATTTTTTATGTTAATCGATTTAGCGACGTACGCAATTGTCCTCATTTGCTATCGCGATCGAAACAGAGTTGTATTCACGGCTTTAACTTGGTTCAATACAACGTTATCGACATACATATTTCTTGCATCGTAACGTTCAAACAATTACTGTCCATTATTGATATTAACACTATGCGGCAATAATATCATGTTATATCGGTATACTCTACAGAGCAGAAATCTCTGGTGTATGCCATAAATTAACATCGAAAGTTAGCTGAACAAGTGCCAACCTTGTTGCTTAACAAATGTGTTAGTCGCCCTTTTGTAACCTTTTCCATTTAAAGGTTGCCAAGATTTTATATCATAGCGTGCTATAAATAATCACGTTGTCACACATATGAAAATTATTTTTCAAATACTTTACCGATTAAAAATGGCGGAAAAAAAGGAAGGCAAGAAACATAATTTTGAACTATATTGTAATATTCGATGGAATAAGAATTAGCGTATGCATGTGTTTAAAATTCTTTTCGAATTTGTTTTACAACTATCAATGTAATGTAAAAAATGAAACAATAACAATCATTGAAACAATTACTACAATTTATGGTAAGAAAAAGTTTTATATCCAGTTGTTGTACATTATAATTAATTAAACGTACATCTCTGAGTCTGACAGCAGAAGATGTACAAGTTTATTTCTCTTGTCGTGAAGGTACCGAGATGATTAGAAACGATGCCGAAGGTCACGTCCTGAATTGCCCGAGAATCCAATCCTACGACCCTACGGCTGCCTGGGAAACTGGAGGAGATATATATATATATATCTATATATATTCTCACACACACACACACATATATGTTATACAGTTAGGATTCTCATCCTTCGTACACAACCTACCTACTTTTTCCCGATGTGACGACTGGTGGTATATAACCGCCCACTAGTGAGCATCGAAAGAAAAAGTCGAGTATTGCATATCAACTTTGTTATCATTCGACATCAAAGTGATGCGAATAAAGGTTTTCCATTTAAAATTTTGTTCAAAGGTCGTACGAGAGACATGGAGTCAAAAAAGTAGTTACGTTTTTATTAAAAATGTACGATATATATATATATGTGTATATATAGATTAGGCAATTTCACGCGAATATCATGACGCGAGGATATTCATATTAACTTTATGACAGTAAACACGATATACATATATTCGAGTTTGCAAAGTCTTATGAAAATTAATTGGACTCATTATATATTCATTTGTAGTTCTAACAAAAGTTGTGTAATATGATTAGAGAATTTATCCGTAAAAATATGAAGAATATATAAGATGTTAATTACATAAAATAATATATACCTTATATATGTTCCATTTTTTAATTTCATTATCAAAAAGTAATTTGTCTTTCTCATACTATCTTAATCTTTTTTATGTTTTATGCCTTTTAAGCTACAAACAACTTCGTGGCACATAATTCTATATAAGAAGATATTCTGCAATATAATCATAATTCTACTGATCAATTTTTAACGATTTTTAAATAGATTTTCAATAAAAATTACAATTACTAATTTTCTAAATTACAACAATCATTAAATCGGAAGAAAGAAAAAATCGATTACACACAAATCGGTCAGGGTGTACTCATCTCATTAAAATTAAGAACATAAACTAAAATACCAAAATATATACTAAGTTCTTTGTATATAATGTATATAATATTTGTTTAATCTTTTAATTTCAAGAGGGATGCTGAAGCGATCAAATTGCTGACACATTGCAGATCGATAAAAATCTTCGAATTGGCGGAATAAAAAATCCTTTTACAGGACTAAAGTAGACGCAAAATTGGGAGAAGTGCTGCAATGGATTTTATACTAAAATCGAAAAGAAGTTAAAAACTTACTTATTTTTCAATTTGTAGAGCTATCACCTGACAAATGTTTTCTTAACACAAAAGTTTTATAGCTTGTGTGGACAAAATCACAGTGCACCATCCTTCGGATTACGTGAACGAACAATACCATGAGTTTATGAAACTGAGATTAAAAGCTTAAAAAAAGATTTATATTAATCTGCAAATTACGTATATACGTATGCTGAGCAAAAACTCAGAATGATAAACAAAGCAGCAATTACGTCTAGCAGTCGTCTAGTTCGATTTTGCAAAAAATCGGTTTTGCAATATATTAGATGCATTTGAATGAGACAGAACGATAATATAAAAAATAAATTAAAGCTCACTAGTACCAACTTTTTTTTATTTGAAATTTAAAAAGTCTATACTATCGACATCAATCAAGTCCGACACTCCAGCATCGCCTTTTAAAAAAAGGGAAAAAGTTCCATTAAAAAAATTTTTTTTAAACGCTATTATTCATCTCTTTTTTTATGTGAACCCTACAATTTGAAAAACTGATGGGAGTGGCAAATTGAGCGGACTATCGACCGCGTTGTCTACGATTTTATCACTCTCGACTGAATCCAAGGGAGATGTGATAAATCCGCAAATCGACACCACGACAGGAAACTCGAGCTGGTCGATGCTATCGGTTTTCTCACTTCTTATGAAACGAACACGTCTTTACGTCTCGCGAGGCACAGAGGACAACGCCAAGTTCCAAGGCTCTGAATAAACGGTACTTTCAAAGCTTGCGCGCTCGACACTCGAAATCCGAGAACGTTTAAACATAATGATCAAATTACGCAATCGTTCCAGGATGATCGAGTTGTTCGAGTGTATCTTCACGCCAGTATCTCGATTTCATTCGTTACTGTCGATTGTCCAGGCTTCTCATATAAATTTCTCGTGAAAATTTATGCAAAAGTTTTCCTTTTTATGAATTAAATTTTTCGTAAAATTGCAAACTTCACCGCTAACTTCGATCGTTATTCGAGCGCACTCGAGTTAACTTGAACCTTGTGATAAACTCACTCTCTCCTAGCCGGAAGGAAACTCATAAATATTAATGTACTGAGCGATACGTCGCATCGATCTCCGTCCGCGCTTCACACAATCATGCTGTTGATTAAAATGAAATTCCGTAGGATAGGTATCTTCCACAAAGCGTACTAGGTTTATAAAATAGGTCAAAAGTAGCAGCAGTCATATAGTGTGTACCATTATTAGTTTTTTTCTCGATTATTTTCCAACGAGTGCGATACATACAAAAAAAAAACACATAAAAATTGATATACAGTTTTGAAATTTCAAGTTTATTTCAGAGATTTATCGAGATTTACCAGAGATAACCGATATATAACGTTTAATTTTTCTTCTGCGCTACTTTATATTAATTGTCTTTTTATTAAAAAAATTACACTATCAAAGTCTGAAATTTACAATCGTGTCAGTTCCAACAATTTTCAATTCCTAATTTATTTCGTGCCATTTACTCGATGCGGAAAGGAACTATCCGCAATTTCAATCGTGCCTTAGTAACGAGACAATTTCCTATCGAAAGTACTCCACCGACGCCTCTCGAAATTCGTCCCTTGGCGAGGCGGCGGCGGCGGCGGCGGCGGCAGCGGCAGCGGCGGCGGTGGCGGCGATCAGCCATTTGGCGGCTGGAAATACGGATATACGATAAAATCTGTACTCACCCGACGCATCACGCGAAGAGAGAACGAAGATGTCTTCATTTTGGTGGTAATCCTGGCAGCTTGCTACGAGATGTAAATCGGGATGGTGTCCGGGGTCACCTGCCTCCGCCAGCGTCGTTGCCTTCCACGCAGCTCTCGGACGGAGCCGAAGCTGTTCTCCCGCGTTCCGTTTCCGCCGTTTGTCGCGGCGCGAGATCGTCGGTGACTCCCCCGCGGTCCGTCCGGCAGTTCTATCTGACCCGGATGTCAGCTAGAGTTAGCAACCCGGAACTGGCGAACTGAGACTCTCGTGGCTATCACGATGGGACGGACAAAGTTGCGGAGTGCGCGACGCGGAGTGAGAGAGAGAGAGAGACACAGAGAGACAGAGAGAGAAAAAGAGAAAGAGAGAGAGAGAGAGAGAGAGAGAAGGGTAGCTCTCAGGGATGGCTGGAAGCTACAACTACAGGTGGTCGCGCGTTGTTGACTAAATCTTCGCGCCGATCGTATCTGTCTGCTTCTCTTTCCTTTCCGCGCGCTCTTCCTCTACCCTTCCTTCCTTCTACCCCTGCCACTGCATCTTCCCTGCCGCCGCACCTACCCCCAGTCGATTCTAATCCAGCGCACACCCTCTCACACGTGCGAGCGAGCGCACGCGCGCTCCCACGCGATTTCCCTGATTTTCTTCCATTCCATTATGCTCCATCCTGCGTTCGTCCGTGTAAAAGATAAATGGAAAATAACGAATCGCAATGATCTGAAGGGCTTCTAAGTTCTCCTCGATAATTATTTGAGAAATTGCGTATATCTACGTTAATAACATGAAGCAACATCCAAATCAAATATACAGATGATTAATGTTAAATTACTTTCGTTTATCGGCAACTTAATCTCTCTTCTCCCAATTATATTGTTATCGTAGTCTCGCTACGTTTAAGAGTTAGAATCTAGCCTTAAGGGTCAATTGGGAAAAGATCCAACTATAACGAGATATGCTGCTGTGACTATGATAGGGGAACCACCCGATGCCGCGCTCGCGCAAACTCACCCCGGCGCCATACTGCCTTGTCGAAGATTGCGCCCCTCGTTCAAGGCCACGAGACTTCATGGTAAAGCCGATGCGTCGATATTTCGTCCGTCGCTCGATGGGTGGAGACGTGGTCTATATTCGTGGAAATAGTTGCTAGCAGTCCATGTCGTTCTACTACTCATCTTCTTCGTTCAACATTTACCTCGGGTTTCAATCACGAATATTACAACTGCTGCATGATCGATTTTAGTTCAAATACGCAGAAAGAAGATTTGACACACTAAAATATCTAAAAAATTCAGCTAAATAGAGATTTGAAAATAATTTAGTTCAAACATCAAAATAATTACGTAGCACGTTGAAATTGATTGCTAAAATGTCAAAATTTTTTTGTAGCATTGCTCATTATATTTGAGTTTTCTACGTGATCATTTTGATGATCCAACACAATTAATTTCAGATTTGTACCTATATAAGCTAAATTTTAAATTTTCACAAAATCGTTCTTTTCATATACGACATATTTATTTTAGATTAATATCTAATCGGAATGTTTTTAAATTAGAACTTTACGCAATTACTTTTATAACTTCATAATTCATACTCACAATAATGTATTACGTTAGTTATTATTTTTGATAGAATAAATAATGAAGGAAAATAAATTATTCAAAATAAAATTTATCGCAGTTCTAATCAAAATTATATGTGTAAAATATTGTTGATGATAGTAATTGAAACTATGGTGTAATTAATATTGTCCGTTAATATTAGATTTGTGACATACATAATTAATAATTATCAGATTGACAAAATCCTCAAATTAGTAGACTATATAATAGAGATTAAATCGACGTTACTTTGAATATCTGCATTCCTAAATATTTTTTTATTTTTGCTTATTTGATATTTTCAGTACTGGGGAAAAATTGAAATAAATTTAGTTGAAATGTTTAAAGGATAAATCTGTAAAAAATACTGTTTGAAATAAATATTTTACACAGTAAATATAAAAAAACAAATAATATTTATTATTTACATTAACATTTACTTGAAATAAGATATTTATTTAATATATTTTGATCAATCAAAGAAGTATAGGCTCTAATGACAATAATCAATGAGAGAGAGAGAGAGAGAGAGAGAGAGAGAGAGAGAGAGAGAGAGAGAGAGAGAGATAGTTAAAAAGCTTGCTGAGAGCTAACGCTAATTGTAGTTGCGAATTATAATTTATTTTCCAATGCACACATATAAAATAAACTAAACATATACGTTCCGATCCGAGTTTTGGGTTCTTCTCAGTATTAACGTTGAGTAACGAATGAAATACTGTATTATATACTAGATGTTATCCTGTGAATCATTTGAAATGCGTTTCCGTCAACAAGGTATATCGCTTAACGTTAACAATTGTGCTTAGAACAGTCAAGGTATCGCTTACATCGAGGAAATCTAATGACGTTTCTATGCACAATTTTCAATGTAAGTGATACTCTAGTATGTAATGCAGTATTTTACTATTTTCTATTTTGTGCTGCTGAGAAATATAGAAAATAGAATTTATTTAACCACGAAATATCAAAATGTCAAATAAATATCTTATTTTAAATAAATGTTAATGTAAATAATAAACACTATTTGCCTCTTTTATATTCACTACACAAAACACTTATTTCGAATAGCATATTTATAGATACATCCTCGATCTAAATAAATATTTCTATCGAATCCATTTAAATGTTTTCCCTGCATTAAAAATATCTGTTTACCATATTTTATTTTAACTACAATATTTCCCCCGACACAGAATATCTTATATTTAACTAAAGTTAAAGTAATTTTTCCTTTATATTTTCTAGCAAAAACTGAAAATTTAAATGAGCGAAATCATCTGCTTTTATATCTTATAATTTAAATTATTAAAATAAATTATCATACTTACTAATGCGTACGCAAAAAATACAGCAATTAAGCTTTACTTTTAAATAAATCCTCTCTTTCTCGCCTTCATCGATCTTTCTTGGATACGAGATGTGTCTATTAAAATCGGATATGCCCAAGCACGAGAACATTTATTTCCGGTTATCTTACATACATATAGAACAGGATCATTCGGAAAGAGTCACAGGTTTGATCGGTTAATAAACTGCAAGTTTATTTGCAATGTTATGTTACACGGATGGTATAACGGCGATAACGGAACAATATGTGTACATGTGTGCGCGTGTACAGCGCGTGCTTGCGCGCTCGCATTGTGTGTACGTCTCTGTCTGTGTACGGTCTATCTATACATATCTTTATATCTAATATCCGCATTCTGTAAAATATAATAATATAATAATGATAATAGCAATAATAATAATAATAATAATAATAATAATAATAATAATAATAATACGGCGAATTTCGCGCTCACATGCGTCGTTCTATCACTCGTTTCCCGTGCATTCTTATGGGAGTCCGTCGCATACGAACGATGCACGTGTTGCTCGTAGCCGCATTAACATCCAGAGACTGATGATAAAAAATAGAGAAGAAATAAGTACAACAACTATTGTAGCTTATGATGAGAAGTATATCTTATTGCCGAGCCTCAGACGCGGAAGATTATACATCCATTATTTAGACGAATTCGGGATGATCCCCATGGGTGGGAGGATGGGCGATGGAATTTGATGATCCTAACGAGCTGTATGCAATAGATTTTTGGCAGTGTCGTCTCGCTTCGGACTCGGCAGTGGCCGGGGAAGCTTCGCATTTGTGCGTAGATCTCTTTTTCCGGAGCTAATCCGGATTATGATTTCATGGAGGCGTAATTAGGCTCTTTATCGGATAGGCTTAATCGGAATAAATGTTGCTTCATCTTAATCTCGATTATATCGCGAATGTAGACGGAGGTACGAGCCCGCTTGGAATCAATCGCTCGACGGCGGAGAGCCTCGTATATGTATATACTAATTACGTAAGTCGTTACACGGAGGTCGGTTGTATGACGATCACGACGGATCTCTTCGGCTCGGAGACGCGTGACGGAAGAACGATCAGCGAGGGAAGAAGAGATGCATGTAATTCACGAGATAAAAATATATGCACGTGTATATCCGTTGCGTGTCCAGTGACTGATTAAATTATATTGCAGGAAAAGAGGTGTAGGAGATACAAAGATCTATTCCGCTTTCGACGTTCAAACGTTGAAGAGATTGCTAATTTGGTGCTGGATTATAGTGCAATTACGTATTCTTGTATCTCTTACACCTTTTGAACCGATCAAATTAATCATCTGCTCGAATTTGATCTGCATATATCGTTTAAAAAAAAAAAAAAAAAAAAAAAAGAAAAAGAACATTTGTTACTGATAGTCGAAGCGATCGTTCATTCTATACGATCCGGGCGCAGACTCGAAGCAAGGATTGATATCGGTATATTATTCTCGCTAAACACACAAAATGACGCAAACCAGCCAAGTAGACGCGCGTTAACACAATTATCGCGACGACTGTACACACACAATATTATCTATATACACGATCCATCAGTTTACACAAATGCACGATACTCCACGTTACACTCTTCTCTTTCTCTCTCTCTCTTTCTCTCCCTCTCTCTCTCTCTCTCTTTCAAATCATAAATGCGACAGACAGACGGACAAGACACGTATTGTAGCGAAAAGTGATTTGTAAAACTCGAAAGGGTCTGAGGCCACGGCAACTGAGGTATCTGTGAACAAACGCATTTTCACCGTCGTTGATTTAGCCTTCGTGCATGCATGGTATGATCGACGGATCCGAGCCGTTGTCACATGCACAACGGAGCCTCTTTCTTTTTATTTATTTATTTATCTTTTTTTTTTGTTTTCTTCCATCACTTAACGGCTTAACAATTTGTCATCGTTTTTATCTTCGTTTTGATATCCCTTAACTACCGGTAATCGTTTCCCGTCCATTAAATCGAAGACGCGATTTTTTTTCTTTTTTTTCTTCTTTTTCTTTATGTATTTGTATTTCGTTTTGTACTTGTACTGTTCAGCAAGGCAGCGTGTTGCACTTTGTTTACATTATAATTATAGTCGGGCCGTGATTGTCCACCGAAGATTCCACAACGTCGCGAAATTGTGCGGAAATTCTTGTCAAGTAGCGTTGATCCTTTGTTTTAAAAACTTAATATGGACTCATGTTGATGGCGTCATTTTTTTGTTACAATTAAATCGCTCGACTTCAATGAATAGGTTGATACGACGGGATGTAAAAAGCGTAGGCGAACTCGAATCGCGATATAATGCACTTTGAAATAATTTCGAAAAATAAATGTCATTGCCTTGTAGCGATAATAAAATTAAACGCTCGAGGAAAATAAATATTAAATGTCGAATAAAGATTGTAAAAAAATTAATATTAATCGTCACTCCATTATACTTGGCAAGTGGTTAAAATTTCTATTTCACAGCTAGAAATTGGCTAGAAATGATTAAGGTAAATATCTATATAGTTTCATAAAATGTTTTTAATCGTCTTTAATCAGAATCAATGAAGAAAAGAAAAACTACATATTCGGACTTCGCGTCAAGCCTTGCAATTTCTTTACTTCTCAATTTTGTAGATGAGAAATAGCATAGTTATTCACTCATTTGATTTTGAACATTATGTCAAGATTCGAGTATGGTGAAGAAACGCAAATGCAAAACGAAATGTAAGAAGCAGAGTCCACGCTAGAACTGCTTCCGCTTCGCGATAATCTCGTATTTCCATTAATGCTCTTCAACCTCCTCCAGAACACACGAGAATTTTATTGTGAATAAAAAAGAAATCGACAATTAAATTAAAAATCACTATAATCTTCTCTGCTCTTGCAACACGTGGATCCTTTTGCGTTCTACGACCCGCTCTACATTTCGACAGCTTATGATCTCTGTGACGATGATGCAACTAAAATTAAGCTTACAATGTAGCGATAAAAAGGGATCGATACATTGTCGCGTGCGCGTCGGCAAATATTTTTTGATATATGCGGACGTCCCTTGCGATTTGTGAGTCGAAGTCTTTATACACACGTCGTAACTATGTATCTCCCTCCTTCTCGCCTCAGATTTGCGGACGAAATACATACGTCACAACGAATTTTCGAATAAATATACTCTTTTTTATAATAGCTATATCAATTACGTAGCGGTAGCGGTATTAGCTGTAAAAGATAATTGTAGTGGTGAATGGCGATAATAGCAATATAGTACTCATAATAACAGCAATAGTCATATAATAATTGTAATTACTATAATAGCAGCAAAATATAATAATAATATAATAATTAATAACTGATATAATAATAATAATAATAATAGGTCAATAAGATCCCCTAACACATTTAAACAATCGGTTTTGTAAAACGTCGTAATAGAATACGAAATAAAAATAAGGATTTGAAAAATTAGATATTCTAACAAAGGTATCTATACAATGTTTATGCGTACATAGTGCAACATAACGTACCGTCGACCAGTCCTCGATATCGTACACATTTTATGAACAAATTTAATTAAGTTATAATCTTATAATAAACGTATTGATATAACAAAAAATTATTGACAATATTAAAAATAATAGTAATGTAGAGCGATACTTATAACAATAATAACATCAGCAGTAATAATAATAATAGCCATAGAAACTAATGTATTGCGTTCACTCTCACTCTCACTCTCTCTCTCTCTCTCCCTCCCTCTCTCTCTCTCTCACACACACACACACACACACACTCCCCTCCCACTCTATTTTCTCCTTCTCTCTCATTCTCTGGCTCTCTTCTTCTCTATCACTCTCTTCCATTCTCTCTTAATGACATTTATAATTATAATTATAATTAAAAATGATAAAATAATTATAGCGATGAGAAAAATGCTATTGCCAATGAAAATGACATTGATGAAGATTAGGTGGCGGCGATGATGAGACGGTGACAATGAGATAATCATAATACATAAAGCATAATATATAAAATTCTCCGGCGTTGAATTAGAATACACAAGTATCTCCTTCTTTCTCTCTATATATGGATAGACTCGCGGAAGATATGTTTAATATACGTATAATGATATTTATAATAGTATCAGAAATAACGGACGTACAATGCGTGAAGCGAAGAGAAACGTAACTGCTGTGGATGCAAAGTCTCTTTCCAAGTGTCGCAAGAACCTCCGTTTCCCATCCCAATTTTTGCTTCCTCTCTTTAACTCTATTTTATTTTTCTTCTTTCTTTTCTCAGAAGAAAATTATCTTAAAAATTTTTCTCTATTTCCTGAACGAATGGACAGAAACGAATCCACATCCGTTACGAGCCCTTCTTCGTGCCTATTACGTTGTATGATACATTAAGAAAATAGCGCATACCTCATTCGTTTACGCTCATGCGATTTATGATTCGATTACTCGCAACAGCTCGTACACGCTCGGCGTGCCTCTTTAATCTAATATATATATATACAGATATATCGTATACATATATGTATACGTACACACATACATATGTATACACATGTACACTTCAATTATACATTGGAGATGTGTTTATCTCCCCTTTCTCTCTCTCTCTTTCTCTCTCTCTCTCTCTCTCTCTCTCTCTCTCTCCTCCTTCTCCCTCTCTTTCTCTTCACTCACTCTCTAGAGAAGTACATGTATGTACATTTAAGGGTGCATCGAATTCTCCGACGTTGTCTTTCGCTCGCTGAACGACAGACAACGTACGACATTTGAAATCTCGCTAAGTTCCCATTGGCCCAAATAATTGGATTGGCTGGTGAATTGACTGTAGACGGTGTGCCGCACTCGCCAGATATTCGTCAAGCTTAATGTCGCATTACGCCGACATGTTGATGCAGTAACATAATGATTTTGTCATGTATATGACAAAATGTATGATATATGTATATGTGTACGGTATATGTATATCGTATGTGACCAATTTTATCGCCATTAGCGCGACCTACATATGTTTCTCTCGGTGTAATATCTGACTGATGAAGCACCCGTCTCCGTAGTCAAACGTCCCTTAATTATAATCTCGCATTATATATTCGATAAGAACGATATGAGGTAATGCCCTATGTACATAAAAAAGAAAACAAAGTCGACAGCTAGCAATAAAATTTTTGGTACAAGTAGAAAAGATCCATATTATGTAAGTTCTTAGTTATATTGAGCGTAACCAACCGTTATTAATTCTAAGTTCTCTTGTTGATACGACAATCGTCATTAAACTGACACGACGTTTCTTCTCTAAGAACTATTAGTTACCCATAGACAGTAATGATATTTTCTTAGCGTTTTATCATTTCTTTTCATCTTTTTTTTTTTGTAATTTTCATTTCTTCCGATAAATTTAAAAACTTTCGTAACAATAAATTTATACTTAAGATTTTGTTAATATTAATTATGGCACAATTTAAATATTTTATTTAAAGTCTTTTAGAAGACATAATAAAAATAAATCTAAGTAGTCTTTCTCCTATGTACGACGTTCTTTTTTTTTTTCTTTAATTTCATATAATTACATTGTTATTTCGTTTTATTGATTAGTATTGATGAGCTTCTCACTTCTCTTTATTTTCCTTTTATAGTTTCGTTTGATCCCCCTTTTTGGAAATAAAAATTTCTTTTCTCTCTTTTCATTAAAACCGAAGACTGTTCCTAAACAATCGATTTACAACATTCCCGGACTCTCGTGATATTTCCAATTAGAATTCTCTGAATCGCTATTGTCAATTTAGCATCGGCTTTCCAGTTAATACAAATTAAAAAATTGCGTGTTTTATTCGTGATAAAATAAACAAAAAAAAATTAAACAAAAGAAATTAAAAGTAATCGGTCGAATTTTGACGGAAACTTATCGATCATAAATGCGACATTTGCGATTCTATACTTTTCCAAGGTAAATACCACTCGCGTCAGAGAAAAGTAAAGTTGTAAAGTTTTCTCGATGCTCTTTGGTAATATAATATCACATAATAAAAGAAAACTTTAAACCAATCAAAACAAAAAAAACAAAAAAAAACAGGAAATCTAATCAGTCGGTTCCTCTAAAAATAGGAATTAAGAAGAACGAGGAAACTAATAGAAATAAATTTGAGTCTTTAAATAAATTGACAATTAAACGTTACAAAATCAGCCTTCTCAAAAGTAAATTCGCGTATCAAAGTATTCGTCACAGCGCCAGAAAGTGAACTTGACCTCTTCAGTTACATCGATTCGAATTACGCCGAAGAACCCGTTCGTCGAAGAATGGGTGACTAACTTAGAAGTGGCTTTTTAACGGGTCAGAAGGAAGCGGTTAATAATGTGTGCGAGTATGGCGAACACCAGGATGTGAACGCACCGGAAGAACGGTCCTGCTTTGAATGGCTACGATATGGGGCGTTTTAGCCTGCTGACGATGAGATTGCACCATTTTTGTCGCCGGTCGAGAGGCGAGTCGCGCGAAAACGCGTAACTAAGTGAACAGCAACCGCGTGGACCGCAGAGAGATGCTGCGGTATCTCCGTACAGTCCGCGATCCACGAAGCAACACACACACGCATCGCATCCTAACGCCGCGATAATAAATCCTGCTGAGTTACACGGTCAGGGTGTAAAATTATAGTCGATCGGCCCTCGCTCGCGTTTCGGAAATGCGCGCGCGGTTCTTTACATCTCTCAAGCACGAGTATGCCGGCGTACACGCACGAGTTATACGCAGGATGCGAGCGAAAAATAACGTTTGGATAAAATCGAAAATATTCTCGCCGCGCGTCACACACACCTCCTCTCGGAATTTCTTTTTCTTTTTCTTTTTTTTTTTTCCCCTCTTAAGATAAACGATACAAGACGAAAAGTTCCATATACATTAAAAATCCCAAAAAGTTTCCACGATAATTTTTTTCATTTTTTTTTTAAAAATCGTACCGCAGAATCGTATCCTAAAACGATTAATATTGATAATATTCCTCCTCAACGGGAGAGACGGGGCGCGTACCTACCTAAAAATTTCGTCCGTGTAAACGGTTCGGGACCTTGGCACATTCCGATAAATAATCTATAGTCGTTCTTTGTTTTTTTTTTCTCTCGTTATTTTTTTCGCGTTCGCGTCGGCGTGTAATGGGTCGTTTACCCTGCAGCAGTTACGTACTTCGTGTGCATGCGGACGTGCACGTGAACGAGCACATGGACACCCACATACACACTCGTGCGCGCATACTTATCCACCCAACACGCGTGTGCGGAACTTTACTAAACGTTTACACTAGACTAAGTCTATCTCAGGCGATGAGTGGCAACAGTTGATCGTTCGTGCGTCGTGCTAAATGTACTTATCGTATCGTATAAGTATAAAGTGAAGAGAAAAATATATTTCACGATCCATTATACACGTATCTATGAAATTTCAGACCAAACATGAAAGAAGGACGATCGAAATTACCGACCGAATCACTCTTTTCACCGATCAATTAATGTATAATCAGATTTTAAATATAAAATTATTCGTCGTCAAAGTACAACGCATTTCCCTTTCGGATCGATAAATTGATCAGCGGTTGCCCGACACTCCGTTCTTATCCCCACCCCATCTCGAAAATTTCAAAGCAATACGATGAAATTTTTCCCGATACAGTCTCACCTCTTACAATACAGCGTACAACACCGAACATCGACATAAATTCCGTATACTTTTTTTTTTCCATTCACATAGCTCAGTCGCGCTAGTATACCAACCGAAGAACATCACAGAAATTTCCCATCAGTTAATAATCAATTATTAATTTTCTTTCCTTCGTCGCACGCGCGCGCGTGCTAGAAGAGTTTTTAAAAGTACGTCCGGTGATCATAATGTGGACAGACACACACACTTCTTTAATCTCTCTCTTTTCGTCGAATCGTTTGCCACGATCCCCGATATCACAGAATCACAAAAATTTCCGGAATGACTAGGATAAATTTTCTTTTTCTTTTTTTTTTTTTCTTCACTAACCAATCGCGTATCTTTAGTCTAAAAAAAGTGACTTTTTTCTTCTTTTAAGCAAAAGAGAAGAAAGACAAGAACGTAAAATCTCGCGGATCTCGGCCGCACTTCGCGTTCAATCGATCTCTAATGCCCTCCACATTATGTCCTGGCCAAACGTCACCGATAGAGATTTATCGGTCCACCGATTTAAGAATGTATACATAATAATTATAAAATCTCTCTCGGGATATAGAGATAGCTAAATATCTAAAATCGTATATTTTTCACAGTATACTTCACACTTCGAAGATATGTTTGGAAACTCGTGCTTACCCTTTCCCTTTTCCCTTTCCCCGCGCATTTTCTTCTTTCTCTTTTCCCGTTCAATCTTTTTTCACTCGGCCACGAAATGAAATTCGAGGCAGGCTGTGTCCTTTCCAGCCGTTTTCTGTTTTCCTTATTACGCGCCTCCGCGTTAAATATTCCTTTTCCGATACTACGCATCCTAAAAGTTAAGACGTAGACATAATTTATATTTTTTTTCACGATAATTTGTACTTGCTCATTAATTATTATGGCATTTCCTTTTTCGCCTTACAGATAAAACATCAACATTTTTTTCTCGTTCTCTACGCTGAGTTTTAAACCTGAATATGTTACGATGAACAACTTTTTTAGGGTTTCTTCTTGCTTGTACATTTGTTAATGTGGATATATTAAAGTTTGAAGAACAGAGCAGTGCTCCATAATCTCTCGCGAATTTAGGCTACTTGGACCGTTTTGGAGATCGATTTGTCGGAAATCACTTTGCAATATAACGGAGAACATAACGGAATGTGAACGGAACAATTCCCTTGGCTTAATTAACCTAGCTGAGTTTTTTTTTTTTTGGCTATTAAAAAGAAATGCACGTTGTACAGAGACAGTTGTTGTAAATGCTTGCTAAAAAAAGTGCAAAAGAATAATTAGAAAGCGGGGCTTTAAGCTCCGTAGCACTGCTCCGCTCGTCCGTGAGACATACCTACGTAGGACTATGCCGATTTTTATAAAATCTGAACAGGAGAATATCATCGTTTATCGATGTATCGTACGAATATAATATATTTACAGCTCAAAATATTACTTTTAAAGAGTTAAAAATATAGTTTGTATTTAGCGCATACGACGAATCTACATATACACGTTAAGAACCCATGATATATCTCTACCACCTACACGCTCTTCTTGCCTTTCTCTTCTCTCGTCTCGTACCGATCCCGTCTCCCTCCTACATATGCTAAATCGAAGAGTACCACATCGATTAGCAACACCTCTCGACCTCGATTGCCGTCGCGAACACATTTCACCGATCGGCATCACTTTCGCGCGTTTTGAACGCGTCGGTGCATCCTCGCGCCTTCGTTTTCGCCTTTAGGCCTAACGTTGTTGATTCACTTTGTCCCTCAGCCCTCCCCCCTCATTGATATATATATATATATATGTGTGTGTGTGTGTGTGTGTGTGTGTGTATGTGTGTGTGTGTATGTGTGTGTATAAATGACCTCGGCGCATTTGCGATACGGCCGCGTGAAAGTGCATTTGGCATGCACACGCGTATATACGTAACACGCATGCAAATCGGGACGTACTATATTTCGCCAGATTGCCGATCACTCATTCACGATTCTCATGATTGTCCCCTCAGTTTCTCGCCTGATCGTCCGCAATTCGACGTTTTACACCGCTCCGCGTCTCAGCACGTCTCAAACTGTTCCATTCGCCTAACAGGGCGACGTGTCTAGCCCGACCGTTCGCGAATTATTTCGTTCACGAGGACGCGACGCGAGGCCGGTTACACGCGACAGCTAGACGTGTATATTTGTCATCTACATGAAAAACCGTTAGACGTGCGTCTCGAGAGCGCCGATACAGAAAGAATTCCATCCGTAACGTAAATTCGATTTCGGAAATGATTTCCGGAAGACCGTTTCCATCCCAAAACGTCTCGTTTTAATTACATCCTTCCCTAATCTTTTCGCATGAATGCCCGCTTTTTGAAGAACGTTAACTTAAAAAAAAAAAAAAAAAAAAAAATCTCGCGGCGGGATAATGTCGTCCTCAAAAACGCATCTCACGTGTAGATTCTTCATTCGAAATTTCGCCGGACAGTCGAAATGTTTGACCGATTCGGCGTCATCAGCATTCTGATCGCTGATAATGGAATGTATCTTTGTTTCGCGCACTAAACTAACGTTGGAGCCTCCTCCCCTTCCTTCACGTTTCAGTCGAATTACAAAGCTTCTCAGTCAAATTTGTCCTTCTTTGGATTCATTGCAGTCTTGACGAAGAAAAATTACAACGCTACGTTGGCGAGTCTAAACTAAAGAAGAATCGCGCATGTTTTCGTCGGATGGACGATGGAAAAGCGAGGGGGAAAACTGGGAGAAAATGCCGAAATTTGTATCTGACTTATCCGCGATTCGGGCTTCCATGTAACTCTCTGCTTTCCACCCTTCTCTTTAATCCGTTTCTCGTTTAACGTCTTACGATAACTGATCACGATAGACATTATGTGTTCCGCAAATGCGAGTAAATAAGAGTAAATTAATCGTTGAAATTACGAGGGCTTCGTTGCAATTTAACAAGAGCTAAATTGCTCCTGGGTTTACTAATCTCGATTTAGCGATTTGCAGTCTCTTCTTCCGCGGATTACAAACCTAAATACAGCGTAGATGAGAGAAACAAGATCTCGTTAATCCAGGATGCTGCTAATTCACTTCAATCCAACTATAGCTCGTAATACGAATTGCATCGATAATCTCGGTTAAATAATTGTAATCAACGATTATATTCGCTCTGTTTCGGTTTATCAATAACGTATTTCAAAAAATTGCTTAGAAATGATCTGTGTGATCTGTGGTGGTCTGTGCTAACTGATTTTTGTGCAAATCGCGACCTAAGAGCCAGGTGCGATTGATAAACTACGGTTCGAGCTAACTGACTTTGAGTGTAGCTTAAATTGAATACGGGAGTGTCTCCTGGGGGTACGCAAAGTAGTACTTCCGTATCCTCTCGATAATCTAGCCTTGGTTCTCGGGTTATGTGATGCCTGATGACGTCAATCAATCAAGCGATTCGCGCGAAGAACGATGACGTTAGCAGCGCGATGACGACGACGACGACGACGACGACGACGACGACGACGACGACGACGATGACGACGACGACGACGACGACGACGACGACGACGACGACGACGACGATGACGACGATGACAACGACGACGACGACGATGACGACGCGGACGATCCAGCATAGGGAGACTTTGGTTTTTCCGACGTTTTCATTGCGGTTGCTGCTGCATCTGCATTTGATGTTGCATGGTACCGAAGACATTCTTCATGGCCGTGGCCTTTAGGAGCCTCCTCAGCACGCCGCTGGTACCGCGGTGCTGCAGGCTCTTGTGCGTCGTCAGCGAGTTCTTCGTACGGTACGTACGGTTGCAGAACTCGCAGACGTATAGCGTATCCGATTGCTCGTGTTTGTCCTGGAAGTGGCGTTTGAGGGAGTAGTAGCATGAAAACGTGCGACGGCAGTACGGGCATTCCTGAGGCTCGTTTATGCCACCCGCCGTGGGTGGTGGCATTCGGTACATGACAGTGGGAGGCGTCGTCGGTGCCGGATGCATCCCGTTGCCCGTACCTGAAACGCATTCAGATCTGTATAAGACCGCTCTTCAGAGGGAAGATCATCACCACCGCCCGGGAGGTTTGATACGTACATAGAAATCGATATAATTTCGACGAGAGTTCATTTCTCGATTATGTAAATACGGGAAATAGAGATCTTTCGGAGAGATACTTTCGATGAGAACGTAAGATGCACTTTTTCTCTCGTATATACAACACGTGAGATCGACGTCGTCGAAATTCTAACGGCTTCGATGCATCTATTAATCGCTTTGTTATAGATGTTGCAAGATCGACCATCACAGTGACGGTCAGATGACACATCGATAAAATGCATCGATTGTTAGAAACTCAGAGCTAGTATTTCCATGTCTCTCACAAAGGCTAAGCTTCGTCTTGAAAACGATAATAATAATAATAATAATAAAATCTTGCTTTTAAATAAATTTGGAAACAGCAGTAAAGTCTGGGAAAGCTGAACAGAATTTTTAAAGATCAATCTGATTTAAATCACCATCACCACAACTAATTTACATCGATAATAAGTAGAAAATCGATCTATATGTAAATAACACAAATAAACGAAGAAGCAAAGGCCTTATATTCAGTCAAAACGGATCTTGATGTCTAATAATATTTGCGTGAATTTTACAGTTTCCAGTTTATGCCAAAATATTATTAGACTTATGCTATATAAGCTTTGATCAAATAAGACCAAATAATCTTCACTTCTTCGATTATTTTATTATAATTTATTTATATATCGTACTTAACTTTATAAGTGTACGAATCTTTTTTATAATATAAACAATGTATATTAAACAATAATGTAGCACAGAAAACATACATGTATATAGATACATTATTATGTAAATTAGTGTAAAGAAATTGTACTTGGAATCACCAACTCTGACTTATCAAAGTTTGATTGCATTTGAAAAGAAAAGAATTGAGAATAATGCGGAGTTGTGTGCAAATTGCAAAGCTCCGTATAGATAAATTAGAAAGATAAATTTGTTAGATAGTAATCATTCCTTTTCTACTCTTACGAGTTTTATAGAGTATCTGGAACGGGACACGAGACGCCAAAAGATTCCGATCGAGGAAGAGGAAATGAGAGAAGGGACAAAGAAAAGGCTCTGTGTCTGTGCATTATACCGCGTGCATCGAGCTAGCGATTAGTATGCTTTAGCGTATTAGAATCAATCCGCTGATAAAAAGTTACGAGTTGTGTAGTACGACATATTATGCACGTGCTAGAAATGGAGCACACGCTACTTTAATCGTTAGTCATATCTTATTAATCGGACGAATTATAAATCTCCATAGAGACATGTGGTCAAAGATTGTGAAACACGAGCAATTTCTCGAAATTTCGCGATCGCACAAGTATAATATTTACGTTGCGTTTAATTCAACAAATTTATTCTGTGTTAAGAAACCTTACAATAATGTTGGTTATACTCAACGTTCATCTAAAAAGGGGTGATTTCGTATCGGTTTCCGAATCCATAAAAGATGACAACAGAAAAGCAAAAATAAAATGCTAATAATAAAAAAAAAAAAATTAATTCAATAAACGTAAAAACAAAAAAACTAAAACAATACAAGTATTAAATAAACTTGAAGATTATGTTCGTATTATTAGCGCAATAACAATTTGCCATTGACAAATGCACGATTAAATTTTATACATTCTCGCGAAACGTACAATTTTTGCCAATCGTGGCAAAGTTGCATCAAATTGTCGATCGCTTTTTGCAATTCTCATCATATCTTTCTCACCGTATCGCTATATCGGTAATACTCTTCCGATGAGACGCAAAGATTCAATAGTATAAACATAGAAAAATAATCAAGAAATACGAATCAAGACAAATGCGTAGCCAAAGCTACAAGCAAGCAGGCGGTCAATCAGATGGACATGCAAACAAGCAAGCAACGAATCAAATAGATGGATGAGCAAGACGATAGTGAAAGAGAAGAGATTGTGAGGAGGCACGAAACAGAAAAGTATGGTGGATGTCACACAAACAGAAAAGAATAAGAAAGACATAGATCAATAAGGGTCTTCGTAGGTTCTTATCGAAGATGATAAATCGAAGATGATAAATCGTTCTTAATGTGTTAGCACCCAAAAGTTTTTAAATTCACCGTGTCCATCTGTCTGTTCATATGACTCTCCTGAGCATCAGAAAACTAACTAACATGTTATTATATTTCAAGAAGATAACAAGATTTCACAAAATTATTAATAACATGCAAATTACTAAAAGACGATTTCCAATGTTTTCAGTATCGTGTAATGACTGATAATATCAACGCAATGATTTTGTTTCTTTACAAGTTACAGATAAATACTAAAGTTATCTATAAATGAGAGAATTCTTATGATGAAGTCTCTTCAATTGAGACATTATGAGATAGATTGAAATAGGAGGTGAATAACGCCGCTAATCGTTTTACCCTGTGATGATTATAACGGTATGGCAACAATATTTACTTTCAGTTTATTATATAATGTCACAGTTAAAATGCGAGGTTTTTTTTTTGTTACATAAATGGCGTTAGTTACCCAAAGATTGCGAAATGTTTAAAAAAAGATTACGAAATATCGAAAGTTTGAAACGCCTCAACTTTCTAGACTTCTTCTGTCTCTTTAGATAGTAGATTTTAGAAGAAAAAAAAATCCATATTGTATCTTGTGTTTGCTGTGCGTGGATGTAGCTAGGCGGCATGCTGCTTTACTGATGCATCGTGGGATTCGAGTCACTGACAGCAGGTATATAACGGACCGGTAAATACCGGAAGAACTCGATCAACGGCGCGTACGGTACTGAAAAGGGACGCGAAGGACGACGGGATAAGAGGAAAGAAAGCAGTTACGCGAGCCGGGATGCGGACACGACGGTGCGCGAGTGGCGAGAGACTCGGACCGTAAGGCGAACAAGAAGAGAAAGAAGGTGTCCCGTGTACAATCCGAGACCGGTTTCTCGCCATGGCATGCACCATTCGCGGAGTTCCGATGCGGAACGAGAAGGAGGAAAAGGAAACGCAAGCTTTCGACGGCGCGGGTCATCCGACCGAGTTGGACAGAAGACGATGCATCTTTCGGCAATGCGCGGATGAAGGCGAAAAAAATTGGAAATGCAAAATGAATCTCAAGGAAGGCGCGCGAAACCGCGTGCTGGGAAACAAGCGTGCGAGTTTCGATGTGTATTTGAATAAAGAATAGATAGAGAGAAAAAGGATGAAAGAGTGAGAGAGGAGGGGAAGAAAGAGAGAGAGAGAGAGAGAGAGAGAGAGAGAAAGGAAGGAAATGTGTCTTGTGTTTGTTAAGTCGTATAGGGGTGAGTTTTGAGAGACCATGTTAAAGATCTTCGAAATGCTGTGCGCCATAGGTGTGTTTAGCGTGGTCCCTACCTTATCTAAACCTTCAAAAGAACTTAATGTCAATGTCGCCGGGCCTGCTCTTATGATAGGTATATATATGGGTCATCAGGGAATTACGCGAGCAGTATACCCGCTCGCAGATGACGCATCTGTACTCCTCTTGTCGTTCGGCGTGTTTGTCGGCAACGTGGCGTTTCAGGGATGCTTTGCTGCATAGTACTTTGCCGCACAGTTGGCAGGTGAACAACTTCTTCGCTGACTGGGTGTTCAGAGAGTTCAAGGTCAGCCCCGTCATAGAGGTGAGCACTGAAACACAACAACGCACCTCTCATGCAGCTGCACACCCCCACCAACACACTTAAACCCTATACCACGATCGTCAAGAATAATAATAAAAAAAAAAAAAAGAAGAAGAAGAACGGTCGCGTACGCGAATCTCGCTCGAATACCTACTCCTTTTCCTAGGATCGTGCTTGTACTTTCTCGACTGTGCTTACGTCATCTCGATCGCGTCGATCATACGATGCCCTTCTGCAGCTCGAAAACGGCAGGCGCGTCTATCTAAAGCTATATTTAAAGCTCGTATCTTCAGAGTATCGCAGAACGGTCGTCTGTTCGTGTTGCAACAACTACATATTACATAAACGTGACAAGTATAATAAATTTTTATTAAATTGTGTGAATCCTATTGTGAGTATCCCACGCTTAAATTATTGTACGCCATTAATACTTCTCTGCAAAATTTTACTTAATCTTTTTTCTCTCTGCGATAAATCATTGCAAACATCCTCGCGGCGATCTTAATCCTCTTACGTCGCGCTTGTAAAGAATTCGAACGAACGACGTGTATACGCGCGCGGATTCATTTTCTACTTAGCCATAAAGATTATTGGAGGGAAATTTTTTAATACATTAATTTCGCAAATACCGACGATCAACGCGCAACTGTGAGGAAATCAACCCTTTTCTTGCTGCTACCGATCTGCCCCTCGCCTTTTCCGTCGTCTTCTTCCTCTTCCGTCTTTTTTTCCCTACTGCTCATCACGCCTCGCGCATTAATCAATCCATTAAAAAACGAGACTCGCGTCCTTTAGAGAAGTAATTACGCGCGCTACGGTACGTCCTTGGAAACAAAAAAAGGGGAGAGGGGAAGGGGGAGGGGGGAAGAACCGGAGAGATGTGGAGGAATCGACGCACTGTTTCTCTTCGTGGGGAGCGAAGTAAGAACTTTCTTTAACGGGCGGCTTTCCTCTCCCCCCCCCCCCCCCGGTCTTCTTCGGAACTGTTCGGAACTCCGATCACTGCTAATGCGGAAAGAGAGAACAAGGGACAAGAGGCGCACGCACATGCATGAAATAAAATTCATATACGTATACGCGAGTACATACGCTGGGATGAACACACGCGAGGGATGAATGCACCCCGAAACGTTTCGTACACGTGTGTGTATATATATATATATATATACCACATGTGAATGTGTGCGTGCGTGTTCATTCACGAGAGGAAATTGCGGGGAAAAGAAGGCGGATATGGCGTTATTTTTATAGAATTGGTGCGTTTTAATTTCTCTTTCAATCGAGGAATTTCGATCTCTATTGTCATTAACGTACGCGACGTACAAATCATTGCGCTCTGGTGGCTCGAGAGAGTTGCGTTATTGCGGTCGTGGACGTTCACAGTTCATATGCGCTGCACATATTTTCTCGATATGTGCTCAAAACGACGCCAGACAATCATTTATCAAATATTCGACGAACGAGAATGCATCGCATTTTTAATGCCATAATAGATTTTATTTTGCATTGTTATACGAAATTAATATAGTTCACGTTAATATGCGTCGTGTGTCTTACACGCGTTACGTATGGTATTTTTTTTTGTATTTCATATTCTCTTTCTTATTACAATCTAATCCATAATTACCTCAGAATAACTTTGTCATTAACCAATCAAGATCCTAGCAATGTATCGTTTTGCTGAAAATATAATCTCACTTTAAAAGATCTTAAATAATATCACTTAGAGAAATAAATGGCAATAAAAATTTGTAAGGAGGGGGGAAGGTAAGGATGAGACAAAGGGAATCATTTATGGGATTCGCAAATTCGTATATATGTCCTCCAATCGAGAAGTGGAATGTGTACATAAGTCGTTTGCCGACTCGCATTATGAATATGCATGTACGTTGTTCGACGGATCTCAGATGTGTGTGTACACGAAGTCTAACAGACATGAGAAACGAGACGACGAGAGAGTACAGGTACACTGAGCATTCTGGATGACATTTAAAGCATGCAACTCGAAATAAACTAAACAAATAAAACGTGAACATAAACGTAAACATAATAATGCGTGTCTCTGGCGAGCTGCGTGGCGACTTTTTACGAAATCGATCCCCCTCGTACTCGTATGATCGCATGAACGAGATAATCCTCGGAAGGGTAGTCTCCGGTTTTGGCTCCTTCCCGTTTTTTTCCGATTTTTCGCGATATGCACTTCCTCCTTCGTACTCACCGTCTTATTGCACGCGACAAAAACTTTCCGCTGCGAAAGTTTCCTCTCTCTTTCTTTCTTTCTTTCTCTCTCTTTCTCTCATTCTCTCTCTCTCTCTTCCCTCCCTCCCTCTCTCTTTCTCCGAAGATACTCGTGGCGGGGAAAAGATATTTCGCTCGAGAGATAGTTTTAAACCGGAAATCAGTGTCGGGTGCTTTCTGATCGATGAAACGAATCGTTCTTACTTCGTACTCCTCACGGCAGCGCGTCCTATATGCGATATAGATGTAGGTTAGGTTCAAGAATATATGTCCTGATCATCAACACCTGATCAGTGATCAATTATGGACGATTTCTAAATTTATAAATTGTCAACGCAATTTAAAATGAGATCAGGTGGAACATCGATCTTCAACGCGGATGTTCGCGCGTGCGGCTTATGAAGCAGAAACACAAAATGATAAAGAATAAGATATGAGGAATAGAAAAATGAAGATGCTAGTAGCATGAAATTGACAATTTAATTTAATTTGGGAGAGATTATCATTATTTCAGTTTAATTGTGTTGCAAGTAATCGGCGCGTAGTCATATATGAGATAATTTATTTAAATACATGTAGATATATTATTCCAACATTTAAATTAATTGGTTGTCTTATTTAGTTAATGCATTCGTATAAGCGGTCCTGTTCTACTCTTAATATTGAATAAAAAAATATATATGTACAATTTAAATTAAAAACACATAATTATTTATGCTCGACATCATTTCTGATCGTTTCAATCGCAATACTGCGAATGAGTTCTCCACGCTTTTTAATGGATAATAATTATAATATTGTTGATTGCTTTTTGTAGCATTATTTTTTACTATGTATATTCGTGTACTTTATTTCTCATATCTTGTCTTATATTTATTTGTATTTCAGTCTTTTACCGCGTCACCGCGAATGCAAGGTTTACCGAATACGACAGGATTACAGGGATAAAACATCGATTTTCCATTGACTTACGGAAATCGATTGTTTGATTGTGGTTTTGAAAAATCGTATTTCAGATGTTGAAGAATCGTGTTTAACATCGATATCAGCTAGATTCCAGTTACTTGCGAGAAATATTACAGCGTCCGAAATAAAAAATTCAATTCATTAATTCGAACGTTATAATATTTGAGAACATCATAGTTGCACTTAATGATGCTTGTAAAAAAAAATACGTTAACTGAACGCTCGAAGAATAGATATGTCAAATCGCATTTATGTCACTTACCTTCCCGCTGAAAAGAAAAAAAAGAATCATTTTCTCGGTGACATAATCTTCCTATTCGCAATTTCGGTAAAACTGACATGTCGTTTAACATAAACAATAAATATAATGTAAAATCTTCTCTAGTCTACTTTTTTTTCGTTGAGGATGTGATAGGTGGACTAGAAAAACAAGTGACAACACAAACGAGTTATTAAACCAAATATATAGTACATTTCTTATTGCATATAAAAATGAAAATATATTAAAATGCATTTGATATTGCTTAAAAATAATAATAATAATAATAATAATGATGCGTGGCAATAATAATAATAATTGTAGTAAAATCAATCGTAATCATAGTAATGGGTGTTTGTAGTAACTGTACTGATCCAAAATAGTAATAACAGTAGCAGTAGCAGCAGAGCGACAGCAATAATAGTGATCATAGTGATAACGGTAGCGGTAATGACAGCACGCGAAACTCAATAATGAAACTATAGTTACGATAACTCGTTGGTGACAACGAGAATACGGGAATTGATAATAATAACAAT
Source organism: Acromyrmex echinatior (assembly GCF_024713525.1). Lineage (NCBI taxonomy): Eukaryota > Metazoa > Arthropoda > Insecta > Hymenoptera > Formicidae > Acromyrmex > Acromyrmex echinatior. Next base: position 10,948,721 of record NC_141856.1, on the reverse strand, counting down.
AATAGTGATCGTAGCAATAGGGATAGCGATAGCGATAATAAAACGATTATGAAATCAAATGATAATGCTGATGAAAATAATATTAATAGCTATGATGATAGTTGATGTGTGTGTGTGTGTGTGTGTGTGTGTGTGTGTGTGTGTGTGTGTGTGTGTGTGTGTGTGTGCTGCTGATATAATAAAAAATAATGATAAAATAATATACTCGCGTCGTATAATAGTAATAATGATAACGGTAATAATAGTGACACGGCAATGACGACGGTCACGATGACATGTGGATTGTATATAGTTAATAAATATATATTATAAAACCAAGACATTGTGAAAAATAACGTAACAGAATTATCACGATATACAACGCACAGGTTTTTCGTTCAAGACCCAATTCGCATCTGCGAGTAATATAAACGTCGCGTTTCTTCACATTATTTAATTTATTATATTATATCGATTTATTATATTATATCTCCTTTTTTCCTGAAAACGTTGCTTTACACGCAAATGCGACGTGAGTTCGCGAAACATTTTGTACCAAAACGGAATCATCTTTCCAAGATAGTGGAGACTTTTCCAAAGTTCTTCGGGGTAAGCCGATATGTTGATTACACAAGTGCTTGCGCTTTGACATTGTCATAAGGCTTTATACTCGGAGAGTTTATATTCTCTCGTGTAACATTCTCTATCTGCATCGCTTTTCTGCGTTAGCCAGCGGTTGCGTACGAATATCAATCAGAAAAGCTATTCGTCCGATATCCATGTAGATATCGTAATGTATAATCTTATCATAAACGCAACTAACGGAAAATTAAAGACTTACTGTATCGTTAGAAAGCTGTCGTGCGAAAAAAAATCCTCGTTTTTCTATTTTTTTTTCTTTTTTTTTGTGTGTGTTTTTTCCCTTTTCCTTTTGAACAGCTGCTTTCGATAAGGTGTCCTATCGCGCTTATCATTTAGCTCTATGGAGTTCTATGGGGAGAAATCATGAAGGTTTTGTAAGGAAGTAAATCATATGTGCTTCGAAACAACCACGAACAACCACGTGATCTCTGCGCATACTCATCAAAAGATAAAAAGAAATCATGGAAAAAGAGAGAAAAAAAGCGAAGAAAAAAACTGGGTATGTGCGTCGAAAATGAGAGCTAGCGAGCCCATTTTCACGAGCGTCAATTGTTGTACTACACAGTCGATCTTAACATTATACCGATTGCTACATCTACCGGCGCGTGGGCGCATTTCTCCTTCAGCAAAAAGAAAAATAAAAGTATGAAAAGAAAGGAGAAAACGTAAAAAAAAAAAAAGCGTCTCTCTCGTTTGACTTAATCCGAATCTGCAGCATGGTGATCTCTGCCGATCCTCCTCTCCTAACGTATAATGTTTGCGCGCGCGTTTTCTCTCTCATAAATTTATAAATTCTTTAACTTAACATTTAGGTACTTTTAAGCAACGATTTGGTAACATCAGTCAAACAATTTTCACGCATCAGTCCAATGTATACATATATATAGATATATATTATTAGCACAAGTCGCCTAATTAAAAAAAAAAAAAAAAAAAAAAACCCCGCGATGAGAAACGGATCAGTCCAAATCAGTCGTCGATCCAATCGTGTCGCAGATAGCAGCGAAATAAATTACACATATATAGGTGTATATATATATATATATATGCAGTAAATATATATATATAATGGAACACGTCGTGATTCTCTCTCTCCCCCCACCCCTCTCTCTCTTTCTTTCTTTCTCTCGGGCGAAAAATCAGGTCAGTCGGTTATATGCGACTTGCGCGTCTCCCTACATTTCCAATGCGATAAAAGGAATCTCGTGAAGCTGCGCGGCCCGCCGCGACACGTGCGAATCAACAAACATTTTCAGTCTTTCTCGTGCTCGGAAGCCTGGTAGTTTCTCAGATCGGAACGTTTTTAGCAGCGCGCCTAATCACATCAGAATAAAAAAGAGTATATTCTTGCTCGTCTCAACGCGCCACGAGGCCTCGATCTCACGCTTCGTCGCGCGTCGCTTTCAAGCGAACCGAATAAAAGTCATCTTACCGTAAAAAAAGCTAACAAAGTGTTAGCTATTATATAAAAACTAGAAACTTTAAAATATTACGAAAGATTACATTCGTAAAATAATTCTACAACGCAAAAAAATTCACCCGCACAAAAAAAACGATTACTGTACACTCGATACATCTGTAGCAATGAAAATTTTACTGCTAACAAAAGTGAGTAGCAAAGTCATTGCTTTAAGTATGGATTTTCACTGCTTTGAAGTTAATCTGTCTACTTTTATATTGGGTCATCTAAAAAGTATCCGCGGTTTTTTGTCACTAGATGTGTGTTGATGGTCATATATCTAGTGACAAAGTACCGCGGATACTTTTTAGATGATCCAATATATAGGAGTGGATTATTTCATTCGATTAGTCGAAGTGATTTAAGCATTAGTCGATAATTCATCGCAAGATGCATTGAATATTATTGCAAGGAGTGAATTTAGCGATATTATAGCGTATCGTTATGTCATTTGTCATGATCGTTACGGGCGAGACGCATCTTGACACATATGACATAAACATAATAGACAGATTAACATAAGAGAGACAGATTTTTTTCAAAAATTCATAATTAAAAATAAGGTTAATAGGTTAATAGATTGATAGTATGCTCTATTCAAAATCTGTCTCCGTAAGCTTTGTTATCTGATTTCGGAATGACATTATTCTGTCATTATTTTAACCTCCAAATTCATTCCTTTTTGGAGTAAATTTTTCACTCCAATTATCGAATGAATTTTCCATTCCCATCTTGCAATAAAATTCACTGGCAAACACATTGGCGCAATTGCCACTAATGCCTGTATTGAAATTTCAATTAAATGCAGTGAAATTTCATTGCTACAGATTTAGAGTGTAACGTTACAGTAGCTAGTTTTTTTTTTACCAGTGAGTATAACGGAAGGACGGTTTTTGCTGAAGTATCTAAAAATTTAATTAGACACACAGATTTGAAAATCATTTTCTTGCACCATCAAAATAATTATATAGGACGGTCGAACTAGTTACCAGAATATCAAAATTTTACGCTCATTTTGTCTGAAATTCCTACTATTTCAATGATCCACAAAATTATTTTCAGATTCTGTATCTAACTAAACTTTTAGCGATTTCAACAAAAGCGTTCTTTCCGTGTATAGACATACGTAAACGTCAATTTCAAGTCTACAATATGTTAAGAATCTGGCATGGAAGACCAATTAAGCTTACGTTATTTCTAATAATTAGTATTTTTTTTCATAAAACGTTGATATTTTCGATTGTAATATTTTTATCAATTGCACAACATTCTTTTGCAAACCGTAAGACTTCGACAATGCACAATGCTGTCAAAGGTCTGTCTTTACGGTACATACGTTACGAGTTTTAGTATGTATATACATATTACATCCCCGCCTGCACACACTTTATTTGAAAGCGACGCGCAACCGAACGCGATAATGAAGAATGACGTCCCAACGGCTGTTGTCGTACCAAACTAACGAGTCTTCGATATAACGCATAAACCGGTGGTAATCTGTTGGCTGCACGATATCGCGTGTTACAGGAATATAATACAAAAGCGAAGAATTAAACGAACAATAAACAAAGAAGACGCTCAAATAAATCTCTATTAATATATGTATAAATTGTAGTTAAATATTCAGTCAAATTTACATTAATTTCATTAATAATTTATTATTCGCATAATATCGCACCGACCGCTGATCGGAGGACAGATATATGTACATATGTGTGCATGCACATACATGTGTACGTATGTACATTCGTACGCGAAGTAATGCACGAACATACACAAGCACGTCTCACACACACACGCACGCACGCGCACACATATATAAATATATGTGTATATATACATATATATATATATATTTATATATATTTATATATAGATATATATTCGTAATTATATTTGGCCATTTTTTTTTTACAGTATAGTCTCACAAATTCGTTTCTTCAAATAACTCTACTAATTTAAATATTATCAATATCAGTCCTTCCTTGTCCTGACCACTATAAAATTGTGTTCGTTATTCTCGTAATTTAAAGCTTCGTTCTTCTTCCTCGTCCTCTCCGTTCCCTCGATTTAACATTCTTTTTACTTTTTGTTTTACCTCTCAGCGCAATCCTCTCCCCTTATTTAAATTACCTGCGCTAATGCATTCCACGTCGCACGTAATTTCGCATGCCCGTCGAAATGTTACCGGCTGTAAGACAGTTCCTTGACGCTTCTAAAGTTCTCGCGATATATGTACACGATTTACTGCCCTCCATCCCTCCTCCGAGTATAAAAAAAATCTAATCTTCTTTCTCGAATCCGTTGCGGATCCATCCATCCATCCATCCATCCATCCATCCATCCATCCATCCATCCATCCATCCATCCATCCATCCGTCGTTAGTACGAACGACTTACATACAATTAATCCAAGAAACGTATGATTGATCGTATGATTTTCGTTTCCTCTCCCCTTTTTATCCGACTCGCGGAAAAGTTTAATCGACAAGTCAATACCACCTGTGCACGTACATATTTACTATGTAACAATTGACTAATCGATTCCAAAATACGTTCGCTCTGAATGCGTTTTGAAAGATACATATTTATTAATCCGGATTATAATGCGAGAGGCGGAAAATACGTGCGACGCAACGAGATGTATTCCATAAAACATAGTTTAACATAAATTATCATAGCCTATCTATATAAATGCATTCAACGTGCACGTACACCTGCGTCAGAGATTGCCTATACGAGCCGAAGTGTGAACACACCGATATGCTGGTTCGTGAACATCGCACGCGCGAACATCAGTTCGTCACCCGAGTCGAATTCGCGCGTATATTGAAATTTGTGTACTTTCAGAAAAAAAAATATATATATATATATTTATGTATATGTACGGACGAGTATCCGTTTTCACGCATCGCACGTTGCTTTCCGGTCGATCCATTGTCGAGTTACAAATTCGTTGTGCGATCGGCCAGAGAACCCGAAAGGTCTGCGAGTAACACAAATCGGCGGAGGACGCGACACGCCATTACGGAAAACTATGGCTGCGTTCAGTAGAGAAAGCAACTTTACACAACTGTACGATTCTTTAATGTGACTGATTTCTACATTTAGATCTACCGAGGAGCAAGATCTACTAAGGGCAAGATCAATCATATTAAAGAATTTTGCAAAGCTGCTTTCTTCGCTAAACGCAACCTATGATTTCTCCTTCCACTGAGCCTTATTAGAAGAAACAAAACAAAGTACGAAATTATTTATACTTTACGGCGACTAAAGGTATTCGCTCTGGTGTTTTATGTAGTCAGGAAACGCGATAAGGCCTATCTTCGCCTTGATCACGCGAATTGAACCTTGCGACTCGAGTCTTATTGCGATGCTGTAGTTTGCCACTTACAAGCGCATCTCGATTCGTACTGTCACACAGACCCTTCGGTCCTATCGTGATCGCGATGATTCAGCCTTAATGCAGCCTCGCTCTTCTAATCACTTCCTTTAGTCGCGATTTAAATTTATTACACCTTCGCTGATACTGGATCAGGGAGAAAGTCTTTTTACATATAGCCGACAGATGGAGATCTGGTCGAGATCGATTTTTTACGTGCCGCTATTGTGTGACGTATTAGGTTACCTATCGTTGGAAAGGTGCTATTTCATATAATATTTTGAAATAGATTGATCATAGATTTAACGACCATACTGACGCATTCGATCAATTAATGAAATAAACTTGCCTTCGAAAGAGACCTGCGAAGAACGATGGAAATCATTTATGTTTTCTGTTTTTTTTACTGAGAAATCACAAAAGTTCTACATCAGATGGAATAATGATTCTATCCGAAAAATGGCAAAAGGTTGTCGATTAAAACGGCACATATTTGGTTTAATAAAAGATTTGTAAACAATCTAAAAAATATACGTTTCAATTATAACGCTCGAATTTGTAAAAAGATTTTTTCTTCCTTAATTCAATATCTCATGCATCCGATACACTTTGCAGTTACACTTCCGCCAAACTGATTCAAACCAATCGATTTTCAGCCCTACCCGACCTCGACTTGTATTCCGAATGCGTATTAGGAAACCCATTTTATTGATGAAAATAACACGGGCGTTAATCACACCTCGCTGTTGTAAGTCAACCTCGCTTTAACTGTACACCGGTTCAAGTAAGTCTTGTCTTAAATGCAACTCGACCCATTTCAATGACCGTCGCGAAACATTCCGTATTCCGATGTAGTATCAACCTCGTCGCACACAATTTCGCCAAAGTGACTCCATATATACTGTAATCGGGTATCAATATATAATCGTGATCGCCGATCGTGTATCATCCTAGTCCCGCACGTAGGCATTATGGTGGACTCACATTCGCTCGCAATTGTGCTCTCGACATCTCCCATCGTGTCCCAACTTGCGTTCGCGCTCCACAGCGCGACTCTGTCCTCAAGAAAAATAGAAAATTATCTCTCGTTATCTAACCACACGACGATCGTACTTTAGGCCGATGCGCGTGCATTCGTCATCTCTGGCCTACTTGACGATGGATATCGCGATAGAGCCTCGCGTGAAAACGGTGATGTCCCCAGTCATCATATGGGTTTTTTTTCTTTATCAAGCGTGAATCGTTGAGGTTCTACTAAAATATAGCGTTCACGGTTTTATGGTGGTGACAAGTAATGTATATGTATACGGCTGCCTATTTGTGAGTCACTTAGAATGTGAGTGATGATCTATCAGTTCCGGACGTAACACAAGCGTCCAAAAAATGTCCAGAATTTCGCAAACTTTCGCGACACGTATCGACACATTCTCTGGACCTTTGTATTATTTTAGCACGCGTATCCTTCGTCGCCTTCCCGTCCATTTGCTCTCGAACTGACGGAGTTACATTACCGTTAAAAAGCCAGGAGAGAAAAAACGCTATTCGAAACTATTCGAGAGACTCAGTCGATGAAGGATGCTTCGAAGCGTAGAACGCGAAATGGACGAGAAGGAATGTTATAGAATGAGATATTCTGGCCGGATACTACGAAAATGGAGTAATCTGTGTTCATGGAATATATTATAAAGCGGAGCTTCCATCGAGTATGCCGCGCGAAACGGAAACAGCTGTAACACAACGGTACAATAAGAGCAGAAATAATAGTCGTAATACCAATAATAATATTAATAACAATATTAACAGCAATACTAATAACCGATATAGTAATGATAATAATTGCGATATACGATATGAGTAATAATAATAATAATAATAATAATAATAATTAATAATTATAACAAAGTAAGGTACTTTACGTAAAATTCGTTAGGTATCGTAAAAACGAATGTAAGTCTATATAGAATAGCTCGCTAAAGCATTTAATATGGAATGAATATATTAGGATAAAATATATGTGTATATATATGTGTGTGTGTGTATATATATATATATATATATATTAGGTGTTGGAATTAATTCGTAGCGTTTTTAATGAAAGAATGTTATTTATTTCACATGAGCATTAAAAAATACATTAATGAAAGTACTTCCCATCACTTGTAAAACGCTACGAATTAATTCCAACACCTAATATATATATATATATATATTAAACCATTGCATCTCACTTTTCCCGATTCAAGCGACGACGAAAAATGACGATATAAGAATATTTCTCGCAGACCTAGGCTAACTCGAATACACTCTCTCTTTCTCTCTCTCTCTCTCTCTCTCTCTCTCTCTCTCTCTCTCTCTCTCTCTCTCTCTCTCTCTCTCTTTCTCTCTTCATATTTTCGAAAACCATTTCTCTTCAAACCATCGGAACCATGTAAATCGGGCAATATTTAATATCGAAACGATTAAACTCTCAAATGCTGTGCCTATCCCGAGGCTCGCTTGCAGTCTTATCGAAATTTATTTTTGGACGCTTCTACCTATATTTAGTTGGACGATCGTGTCTTCGACACAAAAAGCCTTTCTCGAATAATATATCCCATTCTCGCGTTTTATATCGATCTAACTAATAAAGCTTAAATTAATTCGCGTTTCATAGCCAATAAGCGCTCTTGACACGGTTTCGAACAACGGTGTTCACCTTGTTCCGTATCGCGAAACTATGCCGAAGCTTTAGCCAAAATGCGTCTACAATTAAATCCCACACTAACGATTTTCCGAGACCGAAGCAGCAATATATAATCACGGCGAGTTTCAAATCTCTGTGTCACAGAATGAGTTTCGTGTTTCATTCGCGAAAGAAATCACGGTAAACGACGCGAGTCACGATAATCGCTGTATCTGTAGCGCCGGAAATTGCACTCAACGAGATTATATACACCAATGTCAATCTCCTGAACGACATTAAAATTGGCATTCGCATGTATCCAGTCTGTTGTATCCGATCTGTCGTGTGATCATTTATATTCTTACAGTATTAACAGAAATTTAACGAAAATAACAAGAGAACATACGAAAAGCACGTACACTAGAAAAATAAGTACAAGTAATTATAAAATTAAGATTATTTTTCTCTATTTTAATCCATTGGCACTGGGTCCCGTAAACCATAACGCCAGTATGTGCGCGTACGTGTGTGTGTGTGGGTGTGTGTGTGCGTGTGTGTGTGTCGTATATATGTGCGCGGCTACGTGTATGCGTGTGCGAATCTTACGTGCGAAATCTAAGTAATCGCTTCCGTGAATTACGTGCGATAGTTGCGAATAAATGATTTGCTAACAACATACGCCTCGAGGATTACGCATCGATTAGAATCAACTCGGGAAATCAACCCTAATTTGAATTACCTTGATTGCACTCCCGTTCAGTCTCATTTCTTTTTCATCACAACTTTGTCAATTAATTAGATCCTAAAAACTTCCTTGAAAATTCGGGAGCGCGACATCAACGTTAATATCACCGTCATAATATTCCAATTATGAAATAAAAATGGGAATATATACATGTATATATATAAAATAATGGCGCGATCAGAGTACTCTACCGATTCCAAGATCGCGCGATGACAACGATATTTATCACGTACACTCGCATCTGGAAGCACTGATTTCTCGCGCGCGAACCGACGTTCCCTACTTTTTTTTTATTTTTTATTTTTTATTTTTTTTTTTTTTTACAAAAATTGTTGCCGAGCGGCTGAGACACACGTGGAAGATTTTTAAGGACACACGCACAAACATCGTGAACACAATGGCGACATTCGACGCAAATTCCTATTGTCTCTCGAAGAATGACCGAGTTGTTTCCGATAATCGCATCTTCCTCGAATGATCGAGTGGCTAAAAGAATCCATAGATCCCACACATTCCATGGTCCCAAATGTCAAACCCATTATGACCGATGTACAATCGACAGGTGATAATAACATAACAATTGCGTTTGAAATCTCGTAAAAAACGTCGGCAATCCGTTACCGGTCAAAGGTCCGTATCAATTTTCACCGTATATTTATCGCTGAAAGTGTCCGTCTGATTCTCATCTCGCACCGACTTTACACGTGGCTTTCGTATTAATTCCTTAAAGCTTGGGTTGGCAAATTGCTATGAATTATTTTGGATGATTGTATACCGCAGTTTTTCTGCTTCCGACATCCTAATAAATTGTAAGCGAAAAAAAAAAATATAGCTAAATACGATCGATTTGAAACCATGGATGACAACGTAAATACTCTCAAAAGATCACGCACATTTCGATAACATAAACTAAAAAAATAAAATCAGACGGTTATATGCAGCGTTAAATACGCGCGATAATGATTGTGGATCGATGAATCGAGCAACAGGCTGAAATCACTAGTCCTTTTCAACATTCGATGTCGTTTTTTCTTTTTGTTTCCTTTCATTTTTTGGCTAGAAACAGCAAGAATTCAAGAAGAGAACGACGCGATTCTCTCAGGATGGCCACGCTGTCGATAAGCTGTCGATAACCTGGTCGATCGCACGACCATCAATGAACAACGTGGAACGTTTTTTTTTTTTTTTATTTTAGCGTCTATTAAGCTCGTTTCGTGATGTCTCTTGGCACGTAAGATACGCGCGTGCGCAATCACTTCTATTTCTGCCTACGATGGTAGATGCTCTTGTGGTTGTTCAGGCTGTTGAGCGTTCTGAACACCTTGTGGCATAACGCGCAGACCGCGCTGTTCAGGGGTTGAAAGTGCTGCTGCTCTTTATGCCGCTTTAGAGTGAGCTTCGTGGAAAGAGTCTTGCCGCATACGTCGCACGTATAGCAAATTCCTGGTGGCAGCAGGCTACCGTGTAACGGATGCGACAGTCGCATCGCGAGAATCGCCGAGGGTGGACCTGAGATCCGTGTGATCGCACGGACACATATTGATTTTTTTTTTTTTTAAGATTTAGATTGTGAGATATTTTTTGGATGAAAATGTCATTGAAGACGTAAAAATGCAAACATGAGAGAGAGAGAGAGAGAGAGAGAGAGAGAGAGAAAGCGGCGATACGGTTGAGCGTTTTGATAAAGCGATAGGCAAGCAAAACGAAACAGGGAAAAGTTACGTGTGTTGATAAATATAGCAGATAGAAAAAAGTGTAGGCGATACACAAGTCGATAAATTATATGATAAACAATAGATTTAAAATGTGCGTGAAGAAACGATAAATAAAGACAGATGAATACAAATAGATAGTAAATAGATGTAAAATAGAGACAGAGACATAAATGCATGATATGAAAACGAGCATGAGAGAGAGAGAGAGAGAGAGAGAGAGAGAGAAAGAGAGAAAAGATAAAATATGCAAAAAGATTTTAAAAAGAAAAACAGAATGAGAGAAAAAAAAGAAAGAGAGAAAATGAAATCAAGTACCATAGTCCGTTACATATGCATCGACACCCAATTAAAAAGAAATATTTCCATTACGAACCAATATTTGTGGTGTAGGAGGCACACGGAGAGCCACGTGTGTGGATGGACCCCCAGCGCAAGTCCGTGTTCGTGAAGGTAGCGGGTAGGTACACACAGAACAATGACGAACCAGAGCCAAACGTATAGCCGAGCGAGCGGGACCGGGAACAAACAAGAACAAAGATACGACTGCTATTAATATCACTGGACAAGATTAGTTACGATACGCTGCTAAGTATTTTTGTATGATTAGGGCTAGAGACAGGGTGATATGCCAAGGTGTTAAGGGGAGGGGGGGGGGGGGTGGGCCAAGGTGCCAAACGTAAGGTTCTCGTTGACAGTCAAATTATTAAGGCAAGTCGGTTGATTGAGGGAAAAGAAGGGTTTAAGATGAGTTTAAGGAAGAACGGTTGAGGATTAAAATCGGGATCGATCGAGAACAGATTGGCAGTGGTATCAAAGGAAATTTCTACTGGATATCCGTTGATACTCTTACTGACAGCCTGTTGAAAATGTCCCTGCGAGCCACGTACGTTGCTCGAGTAACTTCGTTTCTGCTGCATCTTAATCGCAGAGAGATATATAAATGTGGCTCGGAGCTCTGGTTTGTCATTGGTCATGCATAATAAGCGCGATGATCGTAGACCGCCGGAGGAACGACAGTGCGATTTTCGCGGATTCTCGTACCGTAAAGAAAAAAAGAGAGAGAGAAAGAGAGAAAGAAAGAGATGAAAGATCTTCGTTGCATTTTAATTATTACGTGAGTTACTTTGCAATCGCCTGTTTTATTTCTTCACTTATATGGCTGCGTTTAAGTATTTCTATAATAATTATACGAAACACAATATCAAGTGCTATGAAGATTTCGTTTCTTCGTGATAAATTCGACAGATCCGAAAGTGAAAGCCTAAGACGGTCGTTACTGTAACCGTTTTGCCGTCATCGCGAAATGAAATGAAGGTATAATTATAAACGACTCGAGTTTCACTGTCAATGTAATTCAATATTTGGCTTTGTATCCGATAAATTGTGATTCGATATATTGCTCTTAGAACTAATCAAGAGAAAATCCAGACGTGATTAATGAGAAGAAAAATTATACTTCAATGCGTACTTATCGTAATTTAAACATTTATGATGAAATACCGGATGAAACGGAAACGATATGAGAAAAAGATATTCCAAGCGAGCTTAACAAGCAACGAAATGTCCGCACATACCTTTCTCCGAGCTGTAAAAGTAAACGTGCCACTTTCCTCCGGCATATTAACTGACTTTCGATGGAAAAGGAGTAGTATCTGTGGTGTCAACAGAGGCGATGATGGTAACGGTAACTAATAGATATATGTGTATATATATAAATATATATATAAAATAATAGTAAACGGTCACAGTAGAAAGTGTAATAATAGAGGCATAGTAGCAGGAGTGACAATAGCAGCAGCAACAATAATATGAAAACTTGCCGATAGAGAAAAATGTTAATGGCGATAACAACTACTACAACACATCAAATAGAAAAGATATGATGAATAACATCGGAGATAAAAATATTCCATTTTCGTTTGTAAACAAGAGAAAGGTTGACATATCTAGAAATAAACGTGCCTTTCTCAAAAATGTAACAAATAAAAGTACATTAACACGCTTATACGTGCGCACGCGCGCACGTATGTTTCGTGTCGATAAATATACCGTTTATTTTTAGCGATTACAATCTTTTAATTCACATCTTGTTTGCCTACCAACAGCTTTGACAATTTTTTTTCTCAACGTTTTTTTTTTTTAATGATATTCTTGAAACGCGATTATATAATCAATCTAAAATAATAAGGACACATCGCTTTTTCAAAACTGGAATTAATAAAAGTACAGAAATATAATGCTAAATGTAAATGCTAATACATGTGCATGCACAAAGTAAAGCATCAAAACGTGAAATAATCTGAAAAAGTATGTCAAATACTTATAATTTACGGATGCTTCTCCTATTTGCACTTTAAGAAATCAATATTAATTCGCTTTTATGCTATATATTGATTCAAGTAAACCTAAGATAAAATTAATTTTTACGAGTAATATGTAAATTCTATTCAAATGTGATGGGCGCAAACATAATTTTGCAAAAATCAATGAAAGCTTCTAACAACACATTTATATTTCATTTCCAATTCAATAAATTATAGAAATTCAAAATTAAAATTGTAAAAATAGTGAAATATTAATTTTCCGTACGAATATCCGCGGAAGACTTGTCAAGTTCTGCCAGTGGCGTTAAATAAATTAATAGAATTGGTAACGCGTGTGTCACGATGTAAATATATTTGAAATCCCTGAAAATAAAATCTTACTACTAAATCACAGCGAAGAAACTCTGTCGTCGATGGGGTACAAAGGAGAGGACGAAGACGCTGTATCGGGAAAAAGGGAAAATTAAGAAGGAGGATGGAAGGAAAAGGATTTATTCAAACAGGTTTTATTTAACTATAATTGCCTTGTCTAAAGGAATGGAGAGCGTATATATTACAAATAAATTAGATATATTAAATAATATTTTATTATCCCGTTTTTGTACCGCACCTTTCTTTATATCGCCACGTAGGACGCTAAACAAAAAAAAAAAAACAAAATTTGTCTGTAATTATCGTGTGTGTGTGTGTTTATCACATAAATAATATATAAAAATAACAACAAATCGCGTGGCCCTTGTCGAAAATCGAAGGAGTTATGCCTATCACATAAGTAATCGTTCAGATTCTAATACACACGGACCTTCGGCCCTTCGCTCATTTTGCAACGCTATTTACAGATGATTTTTATTTTTCATAAAAAATATCAATGCAGCTTTGTGCGCGTGGTCGCCTCGTCGTGTACTCGAAGCGACATATCACTTTTCCGGTTACGCATTTTATTTCAAGACGTCGTTCATCCGACTTGCAATTAACATTTAACCCATCGTCATAAACGAAGACTCTCTACAGACGACTACTTTATCGCGAGTGCATCCCTCAGACGGTGATAGAAAGCTATCCGACATACGTTCGCATTAGAAATCGATTAAATTCGCTTCATCAACGCGATACCGGTTCAAGTAATTCAACTCATTCGTAATTTCTCCGCGTTACTCTTTGCGATAAGTTGATTGATGTTATATACTATACTAATAGATCACATTAAGTCGCAAAGTATAATTGTATGATCGATCGACTTTGTTTCGCACTTTGCACTGCCTGTCTGTTTGCCAGTATTCGAATACGGTGTAACAAATGACGGAGAACCGAGATATTTTTACGTATCAAATTCGTCAACTTACATATTCCGCAGTACGGCGAGAAATAACCTATTTCAATCGCCGCGCCGTCAATTTCAAAATTTCGAATCGCGCCGGATCTTAATCCGTATCGATAACAGCAACATATACGCTTGTGTCGCATTAACATTCGGTACACCCTCTTCATCAAAAAATTCATGACAGAGGTAGAGAGAGAGAGAAAGCGAGGGGGAACAAATGGCGAGCAATCTCATCCCATTCGCGAATGTTGTTGAATCTGGTGTTGCTGTTGTTGTTGTTGTTGCTGCGCAGAGTAATTTCTGTCGATGTGCTCTCTCTGGTCTCTCTGCCATTCGCGGGCCTGCGCTACTTCCTTTCTCTGCTGCTCGTTTTTGTTGTGCTGTCGGTGGTAGATGCTCTTGTGGTTGCGCAGACTGTTTAGACTGGAGTAAACCCGCTTGCAGATGTTACAGATCGGTTCCTTGCTGGGCCTGGTGTGCACGTTCTGTATGTGCCGCTTCAACCGCGTTAGGGAGGTCAGGTTTTTGTTGCACGGCTCGCATCGAAACTCATCGCTCGCGCCGCTGCCGGCCAACAGACCTGGCGGCAGAACCAGACACACAGGGGTTACTACTTTTGTAGGGGTTTTTGGCGCACGGTACGTCGCACAGACGTTGGACAGGTGGACAAGTAGACAAGTTAGACTGGGGCAGAGGAGGATTGAGATAGAGAGAAAGAGAGAGAGAGAGAGAGAGAGAGAGAGAGAGAGAGAGAGAGAGATAGAGAGAAAGAGAGACAGACAGACAGAGAGAAAGAGAGAGAGAGAGAGAGAGAGAGAGAGAGAGAAAGAGAAAAAGAGAGAGAGAGGATATCATCCCCAATGTATTTCTTTACTTTGCCCTTTCTTTTTTCTTTTCTTTTTTGGGAGAGGGAAGGTTTTCTTTTCTAGCCGCGGCCTCGTCTCTCGCGATCGCACACCACCATTTCACGCTCCTACACCACCGTCACATTTAAGATCACACCACCACAGTTTTCGCAGCTGAGAAGATATATCGTGCGCCCGTATGCTCTCTTTTTTGCCTCTTAGTTTGCATCTTTATTAATCGAGCATACGTTGTACCACCGTCACCCGACAAGCCGTGCCCAAACTCGTTTACGTGTTACTTCTTAAAACCACCTTAAGTTATATATATATGTATATATATATATATGCTTTATGGGTGCTGCTACTGTCATTGCTGCTTGTGCCTCATTGCGTGATGTAACGATTATCACGAGAGGAACACCTTCCAACATACACCGGATGCAACCATTGTCACCGTATACTTCTTCTGTTTTCCCCTTCTTTATTTCTTTTTTAGATTTTTGTACGTGGTCAACTTCTCTGTAAAACCGACTACGTTATCATCATTAATCTCTTTATCACAACCATAATTTAAAAGTCATATCACCAATGTCATAGTCATTGTTAATCACGTCGTCGGTGTCAATGTCATATTGTCATCTTCTCGATTTTTCTCTTATTCTGATGCCGCTTTGTCGTCATCGTTATTGTAATTGCTAACGTCATCGTCGCAGTTATCTTCCGTTTTCATTTCTTTCGTTATCAAAAACCAAACGTAACACAATGTAACAAATAAAGATAGAGGTAGTTTCCGTGCATCGAAATTCATAAAATCACATTGACTCAATTTATTCGACTAAATTTATTTAGCCATTTTATTTCATCTCACATCTGAACGAATCATCAAGTTTGCCATTTCAATGTAGTTCGATGTGTCCATTATTGTCATGTGATCGATATCTCCTCACCTTTAACCTCATCAATATTAACATTATTATCATCGTTGTATCCTTCTATTAGTCCGATCATTATCATTTGTAATGCGATACAATAAACGGTTTATAACCACCATTATAATGAGTACCGTCATCGTCCTTGTCTTTGTCGTCAATATTCTCCAGCATTATCATTATCGCGTTCGTCATTCCTGACTCTATTATTGCCGCTGTTTTCGTTTACTGCATTTATTGCGGCGTTCTGTAAGGTATATTTTTGATTTCTCTTTTTCCGCGATTGATTTCATAAAACTTGTATGGAGAAATTTTACACGCGACTGATCTTTATCAAAATATGGTAAAGTAAAAGAAGCATAAAAGCTTATATAATTATAGATTATACTAACTCTCGTAGCATTTATTGTTATTATCATACAATATAAGCGAGAAATGATAATTTTATATAATAATAAAAAAATTAAGTGTTAAAACATTAAACAAGAAGTGCTAATACATGACATAATCTCATATATATAGTTATTAATATTTCAAATAGTTTGTAGTGATATTTTCAGAGAGAACGATATGAAATGTCAAATGTTGTATTATTGTAATATCTCAATTTATACGTTTCTCTTTCGCGTATGAACGTTATTCCGATGATTTTACTCGAATTAGCTGTATTTTATACAATCACGTAACAATCGAATCTTTACGAAATACACTATCAAAGTGTATTATATTGAATACGATGACAATGGTAATAACCGCGATGCTCCATTCTGGAAGGCTTTTCTGACACGATTTGTTTGCAGCATCTCTCAGTTCATTGTGTGACATTTATTTCTTTCAAACGCAATTAGAATAACACAGTGCAAGCAGTTCTAAAGTTCCAGCGAACGATCGTGAGCGATGAAGTTAGTGTTTCATGATCACCAGATATGTGTGTGTGTGTGTGTGTGTGTGTGTGTGTGTGTGTGTGTGTGTGTGTGTGTGTGTGTGTGTGTGTGTGTGTGTGTCAATGTCAATGCATATTATTTACAGCAAAATAGAGCGTAATATCTTATATGTATATAGATATATGTACATGTACGCGTATGAATATGCGCGGGAGAGTGGAAATATGTGCGAGCTGTGTACACAAATGCGATATCTGTTTCTAATGAGGTGATGCGAATGAAGCGTAATGTATTCTATATTTCATGATTAATGACATTTTCGTAGCCTTGAGCGAAAGAGCTACCAACAGAAGTTCTTTCTTCTCGCGCGATATTTAGGCCGTGAGAGATAGCGCTCGCTCATTAGAAACAACATTTTATTCGTTATTTCTTTCTTTTAATTACTTATCTTCTTTATTTCTCTTCGCCGCTAAGTCGCGACTTATTGCATTATATACGCCGCGTTATAACAATATAGATCAGTAGTAGTTTTTTTTTTTTTCTTAAATATAATTACAATCGCGCGAGTACAGGAACAATGCAATATTTATTTATATCAAAAAACGTAGCTATAACATTTTGTGCAACGTGAGTCTTTATAAAAACGTAACATTTTGTATTTCTCTTTGTATGTAACTAATGAAATGTCACAGATTGTACAACGTCAAATAACGTTTGATTAAAAAACAATCTGATCTATTAAACAGTCAACCAGCATTTTTATAACGACTTCAGCTTTATAATACGTCCAATATCGGAGAATAGATAACAGCAAAACAATTCACACTCTTTTTCCAGTAAAATCTCATTGGATAAACGTCGACTAGTAATATTATTTTATAAGTATGAATATATTAATGAGCGTATTCAAAAAAAAAAAAAAACGAATAAACAAAAAAAACTTTTTTTAAATCAAGATTCAGAAGGGTATGTAATGAGCCCGATTTTAGTATTATAAACTCAAATAATGCATTCCACACACTTTCATTACCAAAAACTAAACGAAATATGATATTACAAATAAACGCCAGAGAGCGTTTCCGCGCATTAAAATTCAAACTCTACAAAATCGCATTTTAGTTAGTTTAGCTAAATTTATTTTATTAATTAAGTAATAATACTCTACGCTATACAATATTGCATTTTTGAGGTACCGGTTTATAGATAAGGAATTGCCGATAGTTCTTTTCTTTGGTCTGAACTAAGGTAATCTGCCGAAGGAATAAACGACTAGCAACATTTCGCTCCAATACTGTTGAGATTAATTACAATACATCAGCGGTAGTGTAACATACTATAAGTAGAACACTTTTATACAAAGCGGGCAATGTCTTCTATTGACAGCCGGTAGACTACAACTCTCTCTCTCCCTCTCTCTCTCTCTCTCTTCGTAGAAATCTCCAAGGTTTGCATCGTATGTGCACTCTGTACACGACGATTGTATTCTTAGTTCTTTTATTCATCGTATTTTACGATAGAACGGAGAAGTTCGTCCTAGATCGGTGCTGCCGGTCAATACGTGACTTCGCATTTCGCTTCTTGCTCTTTGCGGTCCTTACGAGCGTGATACTGGCTCTTATGACTGACCAGACTGTTCCTGGACTTGTAACTTCTACCGCACTGATCACAAGATAGAGATTGCGGCACGTAGAAATGCGTGTCAGCCAAGTGTCTCTGCAGGGACCAAGCGCGGGAGAAGGTTTTCTGGCAAAAATTGCAGTAAGTGCGATTCGTGGATTTACGATCCGACTCGTAATAGGCGCGCAACGATTGCACGATACCGTTTTGCGATCGTAACCGTGGCAGGTTGAATCGTGACGGTGCGTCATTATTCGAAAATCTTCCGGACGTTTGCGGCTGCTGTTTATCTCGAAGATCATCCTGACGGTACTCGTGCGTCGAATCAAGATCCGTATGGCTCTCGAGCGTATGATTCGATAGTAGGCAGGACTCAAGATCGACCATCCTCGGCGAGATAGGCTCCGATTTCAGTACGATCTCCATCTGATCGTTAATGTTGTCTAAGAGATCGATTATCGGCAGCTCTTGAGGCTGCGATTGCACCATCGTCTCGCTGTACCGATTTGCGCTTGTATTTTGGTTCGATTCCTGTACTTTTCGTTGGTATTCGATGTTGGTAGCGGACTGCCAACCCCCGTCCTCCTCGGTGACCTCCTGGTCTGCAACCAAAGAGGAGGGGGCTGAGTCCAACCGGATTCACGCGACATCATTTAATACCATAACGAGCAACTTTCAGTAAGAATATATTCTCTCTCTCTCTCTCTCTTTCTCTTTCTCTCTCTCTCTCTCTCTCTCTCTCTCTCTCTCTCTCTCTCTCTCTCTTTCTCTCTCTCTCTCTCTCTTTCCCCCCCCCTCGCTTTCTTTCCCACTTTCACACACTCTCTTTCTCTCTATCGTAATATAAGACGCACGATTTCTGAAGCTGATTCTCGACAGAAGTGAATTGAAACGCTGTTACTAAAATTGATAATGTCTAACGGTTGTATTCTTAGCGTAAAGTCGACGAACAAATGAGAGCGACGTCTTATCGTTACGAGACAGCGCGCGAAGAGTGAGTAAATCTAAACCACAATTGACTTGAGAAAGATTCAAACTGGATCTGTTCTTGAATTGGCATACAGTCTATTCAATCTATTCAATTTATTTAACGTTATTTAAAATTAGACTCCTATCATATTTGTAATGCAACGGGAAAGAAAATGTCATTAGAATATGTCATATTGAAATTTGAAATTCTGCTCCTGACGGCGGAATTATGGAGTTAAAAGACTAGACAAGGAAAAGCAAATATGGACAATTATAAACGAAATCCAACGCAATATATCGACGCAATTGTAAAATGAATAACGCGAAGGGTTGACTTTACATATCATCGCCCGCGGGCGGGACGCTTTTACTCGTCATTTATTTTAATTCCATGATTTTGCCATGGAAACAGTATTAAGGATTAATACAACAATTCCAAATAGATGATTTTTCCTTCGGCTATTGTTTAACAGCAGGGATAAAAACGTATAGAATTAAATTCAAGTTTCGCTAATTCGGACATTCTACAACAGCAATCGAACTACTAAGAGAACGGATTGTTTATACAACCGACCTTTAACGAGAATCGAGTCCAACGAGAGATGACACGCGAGAGATGGTGGACGTTATTTTTGACACCGTAACATTCATCAGGTGAAGCATATCGTTAGGATGACAACGATCGTCGTCGACAGAAGCACGGCAGAGTTCGCGAACGCTTCTTTGCGGGATTTTACCCAGCCGGTTACCCGTGGCAACGCTACCCCACATCAGTCCTCCGCTTCTCTACTTTGCCCTTCCTCTTCGTGTTTCGCGCCCCTCGTGATCCTGCCACCGTGCACCACCGCGACCGCCTGCCCAGCCTCCCGAACCCCCGCATTCACCCCGAAGCGTGTTCCTCCTCGCGCGCGTGGTACAACACCGAGAAGATATACACGCACACACACACACACACACACACACACACACACACACACACACACACACACACACACACACACACACACACACACACATATATATATATATGATGTGTATTATTCTTAATAACCCCTGTATGCCGTTACACTGTATTATGACTGATGTTGACTCTAAGAGCGGAGAGAGAAAGAGCGAGCAGCTACGATCGATAGGATGCTCCGCTCCAGGTAAAACGAGTCTAGAACGTCGCGTTGTGAAACATCGGGGAGAAAATCTACAACACGATTGAGAATTTTAGATTAGCCCCGCGCGTGCCGTTGAATATTTGGCAATTTACATAAATACGGTATTAACGGTTGCCGCTGAGTACGACTGGATACGATGATGCGACGAGTACAGATTTGATCTGAATGTCATCTCGAACGAGATTTGCTGTTCTGCATTTAATTTAATTCTGTTATCTACTGATGTAAAACGTAACTGTTGTTTTTTCTTTTTTTTTTTTCAACCGTAACCATTACATAACTACGTATAATTTTCGAAAAAGAGAACGTTATACTTAAACTACACGTATGTACGAAACGCTCTTTTTTTCCCCTCTCTCTCTCTCTCTCTTTTTTTTTCCGTCGTCTCAACTTGCATAAAACGCGCGTTCGAGAATATCATAAAAACCTATGAGAGAAGTAACCCGTTCTCGCGCTCTGCACAATAATATCCGTACCCCCAGCGAACGGAAGGGATGGGCGTTCCGCAATAGGTAAGCATTATGCCGATAGACAAGCAACCCCCTTTTCTCTACGCTCGCCCGAGAAAACGAAGGGAGGATGCCCGAGTTGTGTACGCACAGCGGCCGCATATTCTCTGCCAAACTCGTTCAGACAACGGAGAGAGCACGTGTTTTACGACGCGCAAGAGACATCGCACAAAGCGACTCGAGAAGTTTTCTCATGTAGATTGTACGTCGCTATTCTTAGCAAGGAGCACTCGTTGGCTTCTCTAACAGGCGCAAACAGCGGCTCGCGATATAAGCCAGTTGCACTTCTTGCTCTCCGCCTCTCCGCGCTAATCTCCTTCAGATTATACACGAGAAAGAGAAAAAGAGAGAGAGAGAGAGAGAGAGAGAGAGGGATTTCGAAAAGTGCGTGGAAGCGATTTAAGGTGCATTCAGTTACATAAACGTCTCATTAAATTCTATCATTTCGGTAATAACGCACGCGCGGTCGTTCAAATTCGGAGCAACGCGGAGGTCAACCGAGTAATAGCGATATTGCAATATTTTTTTTTAACGATAAACAATCCGGTTATAGAATCGTTAAAACGGTATTACATATATTGGTTAAATATATATATATATATATATATATATATTATTAAGTGAGAATTAACAATTACTCGACGATATTACACGTTCTTTATTCTCCGGTCGTTCCGGTTATATTACTTTCGACTAGACATTAGCGATATTAATGACGAAAGAGAAGGTCATCGTAACCCGTGACGTCTAGTAGATCATATCGCTTGCATGTACATATATTTCCGAGCATATCCCCAGCAAGAATCTCAGATAAAAGAACGCGCGTATCCGAATAGATAATCATCGATAACAATCAAGGAAAGTCTATGTAGACATAATCATCCATGCCTCATATCTTCGTCTACTACAGCATGACGTTACTCTTTCGTATCGCGATTATTGTGATCGATGTCGTATCCTAATAATCGACGATTATTTCCTATGAGGAAAAGGGAACAGCTTTGTTTCGAAGACTCGTTCGAAAGAACGAATGGGCCACGGTGACGTACGTTGCACAGCGAAAGTACAATCGTAGTGCCCCCTGCCCCCTTCCCCTCTCTCTCCGTCTGTTCTCACTCTCTTTCTCTTTCTATCACTTGCCTTCCTCCTCCCCCCTCGCCTCCTCTCCGCCTCTGCGAATTTTTTTTGTCTCGCCATTTCTCTAACTGCTCGTCTCTCGAATTCTCTCCGCCGACTTGTCACGTCCTCCTCCTCCCCCTCCTCCCCCTCCTCCTGCCCCTCCCCTCCCCCGCGCCGCCGCCACCTCGCCTACGCTGTTGCGCAGTTTTCGAGGTCACCTCAAGTTCATCATCGATAATAGCGCGAGCGAAAACAAGCAGCTAGACCTGGGCGTCCCCGATAAGTACGTACTACAGATAAAAAATTCCGTCGGATTTGGTTTCGGAGCGAACTTTCGTTTGGCCTTGGCGGGCGCCGCGCCGCGCGTCCATCCGAGAATACGTACCGTTAATGCCGCGCAGCAGGGGTTCCCTAATCCGGGCTCTCTCGCGGCACGCGGCGTCTCGACGGTCACGTGGACCGTGAAACTCGCGCCGATAGAACATCCCTGTGAACTCGCCAAGTGTCCTCCGTCTCGACGAGAACCAACGAATAGATCTCTCGGTGTATCGTAAATCGGGGCGCGATTCTTTTCCGGATTACTTTAAATCTGTTAACATCTCGGGGGGGGGGGGAGGGGAGGGGGAGAGGGGGAGGGGGAGGGGAGAATTATACGTTGCCACGTATGATTTCGAGAATTTAAATCATTTTAATATTTATATTGTAAAAATCTATTGAGAAAATCTATTAGCAGAAAACACGAAATATGAAATTTCCGACGTTTCCAGAATTAACAAGTCATAAATCTGTCAATCAATCTTACGCGCGTTCCTGTATATGTATATATTTGAAATATTGAAATATAAATATGTTTGAAAGGGATTAAATCGGACGATAACTCAATTATTCGATAACGCGTATCGACCGAAATCATCGAAACTCGTCAAAAAAAATAAAAATTGGATTTTTGGCACGTTATTTTTTTTGGTGACTTTTTCACGCGCAATTCTATAATTTTAAGTGTCAAACGTTCGCGCGTCGTTTGCTGCACCGTGAAACGGTTATTGGCATTAATTATGCATAACATACAAACAATAGCGCGTCACTTGTAAATCATTTGTGAACCAAGTTACATAGAAAGTCTCCGTTATCAATGTCGACGTGTGTTACGCACGATTCCATTTCCGGCGTTGTCACGTTAAGAAAAGGAAGAAGAAAACGACGAACGGGCTGCATTTTTACCACACGTGACGCATGTGTATTACACGTAGCGGGATGAACGAACGGGAAGATTTATAGGCGAGTGCAAAAAAAAAATGAGAACCACTGTGCATCAGCATGATCGCGACTACCGAAACAGCAACGAAACGATGGTGGCTGATGGGTTGGGCAAAAGGGTGGAGGGAGGAGATAGTATGGAGAGGGACGAGGTATATTAGAGAAAGAGAGAGAGAGAGAGAGAGAAGCCGCGCTGTGGTATCGAATAAACAGACCAGTATGAACAAGAGACTCATGTCATCCCGGCAAAAGTTGACAAAACTTCGCGTGCCATTTATTCGCGACCTCGATAGATGGCGACATCCGGGGCTTCGCGTTGCCTCTCTCTGTGACTTTCGGACATTACGCAACAACCGAAATTCTTCCTCGAATTGGCAACGAGTTTAAAAGGCGAACGCATCGTATGAGCGATGACGAGAAAGATTAAAAAAAAAAAGGGAGGAAAAGCTGGTGCTGACTAACGCTTTGTCATGATATCCGATACACGTTTGGAATTCAGCAAAATAGCCACGTGTACGCGCGGTGTATTCTAGACTGCGAAATCATGTAAAGAACAATTGGAAACAAGATTAATGAAGCTGATGACGGTGATTTTGAAATGAATTCTAAATTCAATCCGGGGGGAAGGGGAATTCTAACGCCGAAAGGTTTCTTGGATAACTCGAAAAATACTCTATACAAATAATAATTAAATACTTTTTTCAAAACCTTTCAAAAGTTTCTATATATGTTCGCAAATCTATCGTAAATTCGAAGCAATTCATTGAATCAAAATTATATATCCTAGTAAGTTTAATATTTTATCAAGATTTAATATTTCATATTTCATTATCAAATGAAAATAAATTCAATTTGCTTATTACATAAAGTCGCTTCTTCGATCAATTTTATAATACTCTTCAAAAGAAAATAAATTCTTGTTTTGAATATACATGTAAATGAGCTTTTGTGAGATTTTTGTAATAAGTATATTTTAAAATTATTTAAAAAATATGCTCTATTAAAGATTTTACTTAAAAGAAAAAAAATTAATGGAGTAATCACTTTTCTTATCAATAGAAATATACGAGTTCTAATTGCTGGGACGTTTTCCCCAATTTTTAAATAATGATTTAAAATAATTTTGTTTCACAATCTTAGTTTTCCATTTTATTTTATTTATAGGCTAATTATATTTACGTTAAATTCAAGTGTTACAATTTTTTGTACAGTTAAAAATTGTAAAGCTTCTAAAACTAATAACAAAAATGCTTTAATTAATTCCAAGAACACGTATTCATTTCGGGCTGTAAAAAAAATAAAAAATTGTTTTCTCTTACGAGTTAAAAAATATAAATCAAAAAGTAAAAACGTAGTGCCTCGAAGAAGCGGTGGTTCACCTTGTGAATTTATATGCGTTTCTGTTCATTATATCCTTGGAAACGAAAAAGTCGCATCTGAAATGCGAGAGCGTTCTTTAAGATTATTGATAAGGAGCATTGAGCTATCTGAAAAAAAGAAAAAAAAAAAGTAAAAATACGTTCCTTTCTATCTCTTTCTCACATTGGGGAGCTAAAAAGCGATAGAACAAATATTTATTTAGTTGCATCGGGATTTCGTCACGCGGCCCGATACACAAACGCAGAAAGAAGATAAACCACGCTTCGAATTCAACCTCGCAATCGATATTTTTGTGCCGCACTAAACTTCGCGACAGATTACCACCTATCTGCACCTCTCTACGAAAGAGCGCTGTCGAATACCGAAAAGAAGGAAAAATAATCGGAACACCGCAAGGCCAATATGTTATATGTCGGTTTAAATGCATTTTCGAGAAATAAATTGAGTGTTCGCAAGAGAGACGAGAATACACGGCCGCAAGAGAGAAAATCAAGCAAAAAAATGCACGCGCAAATCCGACGCCCCCTCTCCAAACTTTTGTAACTGACTTTTTAGTCATGTTCCTTGAATGGTTGCTATTTTGGAAGTTAATATATTTTACTTTTCATTCCAAACACACGCAAATCCTTGGAATCGGACAGTCGTCCACCGACGCTTAAGATTCGATTAAAAAATTGTTTTTTTCATGTCAAAATTGGACTCGAGAGATTTATGCGTGTAAAGTTGACCCCGCACTTTTCGAATTTTCTATTTTTTTTCTTAATTATATTGTATTGTGCTGCGTTTATGCCGATTTATCCCGCAAACCGTAACTCAATAGCATGAAGCATTTAAAAAAAGAAAAAAGAATTTTTTTTTATTGGCCTCATACTTTTCAAATTTTGTAAAGATTAATTTTTAGGAATGAATAACTTCAAACCCGTGTAATTGCGAACGTGTCGAATTTTGCGAATTGTGCTGAGTTGTGCTATTCAAAACTCTCTACGAAGCACATGCATAAAAAATAGAGATTAGCTCGAGAGTCGATAGAAATTTTTGAAAAAGTGATAGGAATAAATAAAAAAATTGACATTTTCTAATTTTCTCTAGTTGTGTCTGATCGAGTTAGAACAACAACAATTTTCCAAATGACAAAATACTAAAGGATCTGTTTTATTTTTTTTTTTTTTTTTACACAAATCATTGCTGATCATATAAAGGTTCAAAGTTGACATACCGGCGCGGCGGTATTCGCGTTATCTGATGTATATCGTGAGGAGGTCGCAAAAATTAATGCCATATCAGTAAATATGATAATAGTAACATAGCCAATGCAGTAATAATTACAAAAGTATATAATAAAGTTGAAAAAATTAGCGTTTAGTTAAATTTGATTATATTAATATCAAACACATTAGATTGAAATTATTTCAAAAATGTAAAAGCTGCGTTCAGTTTTTATCACTCACATGTTTTAGCACTTATCATCCTATCTTTATCATTCATTAAACATAAAATAAGAATAGAAGAGCTGAAAGCGTTCAAATCGAATACAGCCTAATTATCATCTAGGCTTGATTATTATCGCACTTTTTTTTCAGTGAAAAAGAATCAAGTTCACCACAGATATCGTGTTTAGCTTTTGAAACAATGCCAAGATCGCGTCATTATCATTTGTTCCGCTATTAAGACTCCGTCGCGCTTAGCGTTTACTTAGCAACAAGCATCGTCTACCAAAAATTACATCAGTTTCGAAGAATCTACTGGCTTATCTACAAACTCACATTTAATCCGTTAAATCCTTCCCGACAGAGAATACGAAATGACTGCAGTCAACCGGTGATAAATGGGATTAGAAGACGCGGAGTTGTCACATAATGACAAATAATTTATTGAATACTGTCAAAATTAATATATGTCCGCAAGACATTTTGAAATATTCCAAACGAATATTAAATTATACAACACGCATAATTAGCAAACGTAGCGCATGTTTTCGAAAGTGTACTCGTATAACCTTCGCACCGAAGAGATTGCTAATACTCTTGAAACCCTTATAAGTGTTATAAATATTTTTGAATCTAAGATCTCTCTCTCTCTCTCTCTCTCTCTCTCTCTCTCTCTCTCTCTCTCTCTCTCCCCCCCCCCTTTCTCTCTCTTTCTCTCTCCAAGCGACATAAATTCTGTCGGTCAACAGCGAGCGCGGTGGCTGCATGGCAAGACATTCTTTACCGAAATTAGCAAAGGAAAGAAAATACAACTGGAAAAAAAAAGAGACCTATCAGTCCAAAGAGTGCCATCGCGGATTGCCTTTCGGTTGGTGCGCTAACTGGCGAGATATAATTTAATGTATCTAATGATTCGTGGAGAGTGAGTGGCAGGAACGTGAGTGGCGTACCAAGGTCATCGTATTTTTAGTTAGGCCAATGTTTAGTTGGCCACGTTCGTTCTCGTCAGAGATAGAGGGACCTTGAATTTCGCGGATAACATCTGCAGCCTTATCGACGTGGTCTCCAATCCTCTTCCTCCCCCTCCTCCCCTCCCCCTCCCTCCCTCTCTCTCTCTCTCTCTTTTTCCCTGCTCCACAGTCTCTGGCGATAAACTTTTTCAGTACTAACCTAGTATAAGCCAGCCGTTCAAATATTAATCGACAATGCGTGGCCGCACCTGAATTTACACAATCGATCGACCGACCAACCAGCCGATCGGCTGATTGTCACAAATTTGCCAAAGTTTTCTTCTCCCTCTATAGTTTCTTCCCTCCCCAAAGACAGATACTAGCAACGAAGGATATCGCAGTCTCTCTGATAAAAAAAAAATGCGTTGACCAGCCTACCACGGTTTCTTATCACGGCCGATGACGATTGTTCGGCGAACATTCTTGCCAGCTGAGACTTGGCCGAAACCGTGAAAAGCCTACGCGCACATACGCCATATACACACGCATACGCGCGCGATCGATCGAATATATTTCTCATTCTTTTCCCGGCGGACGCGTGGTTTCACGGCACACGCACACTTGCACGCAAACACGCGCGAGCGCGCATTCAATACGGCTGCCGAAATCTTGTGGAAGGTCACGCACGCTCAAGTACGTCGTTCTTCGTTCCCGTAATTATTCACCATTAGTGGAGAGGGTGACTCCTATCACCTTAAACGATGTAATCGCGCCGTTACGTCGACGTAAGCAGCCAGCTCCGTCTCTCGACACACGTCGGTAGTGCGGTGATTCTCGATATAGATCGTTATGGGCACTCTCGTTTAATGATTTCCTCGTCTAATGTTTTAGTAGTTAAAATTTGTAATATGATAACACTATAACTTGGCATCCTAATTCTCTCTCGTGTCTCTTTTTCCATTTTTCGTTTAATTAAAGATAATTTCGTTTATAATAGTTATAGATAATTTCATTGTTAACCCTCCGGAGTTGACGATAGGGTCTATTGAACCCATTCAATTATGTCCCTGCAGAGGAATTGATGGTCGTCTATTAAATCTATCCAATTATATTCTTTCATGTTATATGTACACGTTATATCTATAAATTTGAATCATTGTTATTAAAAAAAACTTAGTATTCACACACACACACACACACACACATCTTTTCCATACACTGGAAAGTCTGGTTGAAAATAGATAAATTAAAAATATTTTTCTGGTTGATCTATTATAATTCTATAATTCTAGTTGAGATAATCAGAATCTGACTGATATGATTAGAATCTTCTGGTTCGTTAATTTTCAACCAGAAATTTTTCCCAATTACGCCATTTTGGTTTCTTCAAATTAATGAATACCTTTTCAATATAAATTAAATAGATCTTAAGACCGATGTGCATAAGACGCAGAAGAAACTAATCTAACGTATATTTTAATTATAATAGATTATAGAATGCAGAACGCAAGACGCAGGAAGTTGGGTAAAGTTCAACTTTCTTACGTATTGCGGTCTGCGACCTATTATAATCTGAAATACATTTCACCTGCGACCTTCGTTTTGTGTCTATGTAGATCGAGGCTTTACAGATCTGGTCAACAAAGTTACAAAATTTAACGTCAGCTCCGGATGGTTAAGAGTACATCGCTTTGCAAGTACAGAAAAAAGAAAATGATTAGACCTATCACATCCTCTTGTACAATATATGTATACGAAAGATTAGGGAAAATACTGAAAATCAAAGTTGCGAGACGTAATTTTCGGCGCATTATCGAGCGCAGTCATATTGTATTCCTTTTTTTGAATTATTGTTATTAAAAAAACTTAATATTCACACACACACACACACACACACACACGCGCGCGCGCGCGCGCGCGCACGCACAAACACACATTTTTTTCATACACTGGAAAGAGTCTGGTTTATTGGAATTTTCTCTGGCTAAAAATGAACAAATTAAAATTTTCTGATTGATCTGTTATAATTCTAGTTGAGATAACCAGAATCTGACTGCTATGATTAGAATTTTCTGGTCCGTTCATGTTCAACCAGAAAATTTTCCCAATGTAGTTACGTCATTTTGGTTCCTTCAAATTAATTAATACTTTTTAATCAGTATAAATTAAATAGATCTTAAGCCCGATGTATATCACAGGCAGAACGCGAGTTGCAGGTCCAAACTAGAAACTAATCTAACGTATATTTTAATTATAATAGATTGTAGAATGCAAGACGCAGGAAGTTGAGTGAACTTCAACTTTCTTACGTATTGCGGTCTGCGACTTATTACAATCTGAAATACATTTCACCTGCGACCTGCGTTTTGTGTCTATGCAGATCGGAGCTTTACAGATCTAGTGTCAACAAAGTTACAAAATTTAACGTCAGCTCCGGATGGTTAAGAGTACATCGTTTTGCAAGTACAGAAAAAAGAAAATAATTAGACCTATCACATCCTCTTTTACAATAAATATGTATACGCAAGATCAGGGAAAATACCGAAAATCAAAGTTGCGAGACATAATTTTCGGCGCATTATCGATCACAGTCATATTGTATATTCCTTTTTTTCTCTCTTTTCTTTCCTTCATCGTACCTACGAATGTGAATAAACGTCACGGCATCGTATCGACGATATCATGCCGCGTATATTGATTTTATATTGCAAAACGTTAACATGAGGAGGACAGACAACGTTAACAACACATCGATACGCAGCCCAACCCGTTCAATCGAGCACTTCAACGATCGATTATCGAGAAATCAGCAACACTTATGTCAACGACACTCAAAGCATCGGCGCTGATCATTCAACACCTGATCGGGAAACTGGCAGATGCGATACGTATACACAAACGCCGAAGGCGCGTCGTCGCGCGTCGTTGATCCACTTTCTTTCTTTTAGACCCGACGATGCACCATCTCGTACAAACCGGGGTGACGATCTCGCGGGCGCGGCACGAATATTGCACAGTGATGCCAAACTCCGGTACATTTCATTCCATTTCTTTTTACACCAATTGCGTTGGCGTACACATCATTGTGCTGATGGTAATAACGGCGGTTCGATGTTGGAGCGAATGTATCTGCTGCGGCCAGTGTGAATTTTTCGCGCGAGTCGATAAAATTGTCGTTAGCTCAAAGGCGTCGCTCTGCCCACGTAACTCTACGCTCGTCATTCAATTACCTCGATTGCAGAGAAAAGACGAAAAAAAAAAAAAAAAAAAAAAAAATTAGCAGGCAAGGTGTCTCGAGAAGAAATTTCTCTGAGTGAACACAACTTAACTCTTTTACAACGTGTACGATTCTTAGATACCTCGTTCAATGTAAGTCAAAATTGCTTTGTAGGAAAACTTTTTAGCAAGTATGATAGTTTCGATATGTATCTGGAAAACGTATTTCTCTCAAAGATTGTAGTCATGATTAAAAATTAGCTATAATCAAAAATCTCCTATCATAGTAATAACGATAATACGAATACGAGATATGTCAATGATAGTAATGTAACTGATGTATTCTTGATGTAAGTGTTTTACTCTACTTAGATGATCGTAACTATATTACAAATATTTTATTTGAAACGATCTGAATAATACGTTATTAAATTCAATATGTTTCTCCAGAAATATCTTACACTCATATCGCTCCCTTACTTCAAAAATGATAAGAAATTAGGTTTAAAAAAAGGAACTATATTTTTCAATTTGATAAAAAATTATTTATTAATGAAATAAGTATCGACGAAAAGAACATGGATATTCTAACATAATCAAATGTCATTTTTATTCAATTCTGTTTTACAAATCTTAAAAAAAATAACGTTTTTTGTGTAGTGATTATTTTTTTTTATAAATCACTTTTTTGGGTTTGATGTTTTTTTATAAAGTTAAATTAGTTCACTTCTGATGATTGATAGAGTAAAATTTATCTAACTCATTCGTAGTAATAACTCGAAAATGACGTTTTTTTAATTGTGTCACTTTTGAAGTAAGGGAACCGATTTGAAACATGAATAGATAAATATCGATATTATACATCTACATTTTTATTGGACGTATAAAATTTACAAGTAAAAGTAATTACTTTTATATAATATCTGCAAAGTATATAGATATATTTATAAACATATCAAACGCAACGCGGTATATAACGTTTCCGATACATAACGTAATAAAGCACTTGTGCCAGCGCGCGGATTCATCTTTTATACAGAATCTAGATAAACGTGATAACAAATTCAATCGCAATTCATATTTATGTATTTGAGCGTATCGACGTATCGGTTAACGAGCGTAAGTTACAATCGGCAAAGCGATGCCGGTGTGCTAAATTTTGCAAGAACGATACGACAGGAAGAAATTGATGAAATTCTACGAATTACCGTTTTCGAACTCGGCTGTAAGATTACGGTTACCGAGTTCGACCGTGGAGCCGCACGTAATATATGATGCTCCGCGTAATACATGATTTTTTATGATATGCAAAATGTAGGCGATTCGTAAATGGTACCGTATTGTAATGATGATATCGATGATTTTGGAACGCATGCCAATTAGAAAAGATTTAATAAATCTTTCAAGCAGATAGTAGTGCTCTTTCACCGCAACCAGTAAACATTTTCATTCTTATAATTTGTGATTTATGGTTAGTTTGATATAACTGCACAAGTCCTTTTAGTTACTTTTATTAGAGCGAACCGCTACATCGCGTACGATCGAGGTCTGTCGCGATGTATCGACTGTCAGTGGAAGAATAATAAAGTAGCGCAGAGTGCCCTTAAAAAAATCAAAAGAACGCACATTGAACGCACGTTTCTACGGTTCGCGCGCGTGATAACGAGTGCCACATATATAGCGGGAGCGTGTGATATCGATTACCTCGATTTCTCAAGCAATTCTAATGATTTCAAAAGGGCAGAGAGCTAAAAAAAAATATTCAAGTTCCTTACCTTGCGAAGTGCCCGCTAGATCCGGCGTCTGCAAGCCGTGGCCCAACCCTGGAAATTTCACTATCGTCACACGTAGCAACGGCAATGCTATCGCGCGTAGGAACTCAACAATGGCCTGTACGCAATTTCGCAATTAAAAAAGAAAAAACGCGTAGTGGTGCTGAGGTGACGAGGGTGGTGGTGCGGACAAAGCTTGGCCGCGCGAAAGCGGAAGCTACGGCAAGAGTCGAAGACTCCAGTCGCACGGACGATATGCGTGCTCAAACGGTGCTCAAACAAAAAAGTCTACCAATCGAGCTAACGAAAACAACCGAATATATCTTTCTTAAAAGGCAAAACGAAACAAACTCAGGCGTGTTGGCAGTAGTCAACATTCGATTCGAATCGTGACTTTTAATTCTACAAACGTGCACATAGTGAGAAATACCGCGATCGAACGATCACGGAGAAACCGTGTGCGCTGGAGTGACGATCAATCGCGTATGATCAACCCTTAAGTGCAGAAGAATAAAACGTACATACATACGATAGGCGTCGTAATTGTCGTAATCATTTTTCAAAAAAAAAAAAAATCTAAACTCGATCTCTTCTTCACAAGAGAGATTGTCTACCTCAGATTGGATAGAAAAAAAAAAAGGATAGTCCAGGATCAATATAAATATGGAGCAAATGAATATAATTGGCGCACTTAAGGGTCAAAGGGTGTAGTTGAACGCAGCCCAAGGGCCGCGAATTGGTCTGTGCGTACAGGCCCGCCTTGGAGGTCTGGCGTTCCTCACGTACCTGACAACGGCGTGTGATCGGTGGTGAGCGCCGCCATACTGAAGTTGAAGCTGCCGGGCGTCGACGTGAAGAGCTTGCTCTCCGGCAAGAAGTTCTGCGCGGACGTGTGCTCCGGTTCGGGCTCGTGCTCGTTGCTGCTCGCGGACGCGGGCGGCCGGTCCGACGCCGCGGCGCCGGAATCCGACGAGTCCTCGTTGCCGGCGTTGCCGCCGCCGTTACCACCGGTCAACTCCAACGGTTCGCACTTTATATTCTCCTCGACGAGGCTGTTCTCGTCGTGCACCCCGTTGCCCTCCACCTTCGTCGACAGGTGGTTGTTCTTGACCATCGAGAAGTCCGTGGGTGTGGCGTCGTTATTGTTGAGCGGCGGCGACGGCACCCGCGGTCTCTTCGCCGACTCATCGTGCGGGTCCGGGGTGCGTCTCTCGTTTCGACGTATCTGGGCACGGCGCAGTAGCTGCTGCACGGTGGTCGGCGTCGGGGTCACAGGCGTAGGCGAGCCGCCGCGAGGGAAAGTCTCCTCGGACTTCTCGTGGAACGGCAGGTGATTGCCGCCGGCCGCCAACGCGCGGACATGCGACAGCTGGAAACAAAAACGGTACGGCAATGGTATTAATTATATAGATTACGGCATATAAACACGCACTGCACACGCCACTCCTACAACACCCTACTCTCTCTCTCTCTCTCTCTCTCTCTCTCGGATCGGCTGTAATTACTGAGATCATCGCGATACGCGAGCCGAATTTGTCGTTTGATCAATCGATAAATCGTTCCGCCGAAAATGATAGTTCGGCTGAGTGTGCGGTCGACAAATTGAAGAGTCTCGCGACGTCGCGACGCCACATCGATATTCGATACTTTACATTTACGGTGGATATCCGGTTTTCGATTTATAGTGCAGGCCGCTTTATCTTTGTTTGCTTGACCTATGACAATTACGAATTGGAATCAAGATAGACGCGCTTTATATCGAGATAATGAGGGGAAAGGGGCGCTGAAGTAATGTCTAACGGCGATAACGTGCAAGATACACTTGAGCTTTCGAGAGATATGCACGAGTTACACGGCCAAATACGCGCGTGTCTGTTGTATCGCGCACGCGAGACGTGCGAACACTCACTCACTCTCTCTCTCTCTCACACACACACACACACACACACACACACACACACACACACACACACACACACACACACACACACACATATACGCGCGCGTCAAACACGCGTTTACACGCATTTTTAACAAACCGTACGTAATTACGGTGTGTTCGATTTCAAATGTGCTACAGACACGGTCAAGAAAATTGGAACGAAGATAGAATCTTACGCCAGCTGTTGCATCTCCATTGTCACTCGTAAACGCAGCGAGCACAACGTTCTCACGTGCCTGCAGCATCAAAGTCCGAAACTCACCGGAATTACTCCGCTTTCAGTCTCCCCCCCCCCTCCCCACCCCATAATTGCGTTTGGAAAAAAAAAACGTACCTCATCTCTGTCGGTTTGATCGGTCTGTTGCGTGAGGCCCGATACCCTGAGGACCTCCGCCGTCTTCAGAAAACTACTGAGAGAACGTTGATGCACGTTCACCTCGCCATGATATATAAACTCCACTAAGGCATGCAAGTCGCTGAACGCTACATCCTGGAGCACTATCACTGGGTGTTTGCACGGTGTGCTCTGAAATGGGACAACGTTTATTGCGCATAATCATTAGGCGATGACGAATGATTTCTTTCTAATATCCATTTCTACCGTAGATTAACTTTAATCTCGATTTAGCTCCCTCTTTATCTTCTTTCAGGTTGGAAAAAAAGAGTGGATGAAAACTAGATTAAAATTAATCTATATATTGACAGAGAAATAAGCTTATAAGATTATTGAATTGTTCTACCTTTCGATTGTTCTACCTTTAGACTCACTGTCTTACTCTCTTACTCTTTTGTTTATCCAAATAAGTAAATTTACCACATAGTTTATCTAAAGATAGAACAACCCAGCCCTAAAGAGACTTTGAATTTGATTTTATTTACTTGCAAGCGAGTCCGCTCCGATATTCACGTGAATCGTGAACCGGAAGATCTTCGTTGACGTGGATAGGCGGGGATATATAGAATAAGGGAGAAGCGAGCTCTTACCTTGAGCAATTCTCTGAAGTACGGACTACAGGCGGAGAGAACGACGCGATGCGCTTTCAGGCTCTTGCCGTCGCAGGCCAGCGTCACGTCCACAAAGTCCTCATCGTCCCGCAGATTTTCAAACGCCGAGGTTATGCTGCTCTGGTAATTGTTCCATCGCAGACAAAAATGTTGTGTATCTACCATCGTTGTGTCTATTCACCTGCAATTAAAAGTAACGCCTTGCTGCGACCGACTGGACGACACAACTGTCACTTAAGATCTAAACGCGATGCCCGATCGGCTGCGCCGCTTAAACTAACTTGATGGATACGCGCGCGCGCGCTTGCATAATTAAGATTTTCGACTACAAGCCGTTCCTAGGGCACGACTCGTGCCGATAAGCTTGCAAACTGATAATTTTAGATAAGTCCAATTTCGACATTCGAAAACACAATTGCAACGTGTACACACATTCGATACTGATAGCAAATCGCAATTGCATGTGTATGACGATATTCCTGATAAATCCCGGAGATTGACTATAAGAAAAATGAAGAAAAAATAACCCACGATTAGATGTAAAAAATTTATGTTTATATTTGCGTCATACGTATTAATTAATTTAACTACTATCTAACTTGCATCACTTCCTACAAGGATGACAAAAAAATTTGATATTCAAGTTTTTGCAGCGTAGAAAAAAATTCAATCAAATCGTCGACAAAAAGTATTTTTTAATCAGCAATTGATTCGCCACAAATAAATTTATTACATAGAGGTTAGTAAAGTTTTTCTAAGACTCGAGTCGATCTTAAAAATAAAAGAGGAAAGGTATATATGTGTGTATGTGTGTGTACACGTGTGTGTGTGTGTGTGTGTGTGTGTGTGTGTGTGTGTGTGTGTGTGTGTAAGAGACGCACGATTACGTAGAAACGTAAATATAAAAGACAAAATGTCCATTACGTCGAGATACAAACGGTGAGATGTGTACACGTTCCTTCACTCCAAAATGTCCGCATACGTAATAATCCGAAAACTTTCTTGCGTTTATTAATCGGTCATGCGTAGCGACACAATAAATTGAATTCTATCGGAGAAATGGAGAAATGGAGGCATATTGATAAACTTACCGCGGCGCGAGGAGAGACATGCGTTTTGTTTGCCCAATTGCGTAGAAAGAGGAGGTGAGGGACGGTGCGATCGCGAGAATAAAATTTAAGAAGAAGCACCGTATGCAATTCGCCGCTTCACCATACGGGAAAATTAGGTCGTCAAGCTGGAGCCAATTCAGCACGTTGATTAAATAATTCTCCGCTACTTATAAAAGCGGGAGCACTAAATGTACGCTGATAGTGTTATCTTAGCGTAATGATAAAAAAAAAAAGGAAAGATCTTAAAACAAATTTACAGAGCTTGTTACTCGCGCGAGTATGCCAGCGCGTTGAAAAAAAAATGCCGAGGGGACATTTAATGGAAGTTTTGTGGAAAAAAGACGTTTGTTTTGACGTTTTTCTACGCACGAAAGTTTATTAGCGAAATTGGAACCGATAGCTATCGCCGCCGGTACATTTTATCATTTTAACAAATAACAAAATCTACATAACAGATTCGCAAATCCATTTACACCACCAAAGTATCATACGTGTGTGTCGGAACTCGGTTATAAAAATTCTGAATTTCAATCGTTTCCGGTTTCGCATTTTTCCCCATTGCGATGATAAAAGGAGGCAAGTGAAATGCGAGACGATGCTGCGGAAAGAAAAGTGACTCGACAAGTGAGAAACGCTTGTATCTCCTTCCCTTTAAATCGCATACCGATGTAGAAATTGCTTTGAGTTTCTATATATCTAGGGTCGCGCTATCTCATTCTGCTAAATTTATGTGTGACGAATCCACGAGATAACTTCGCCAGCGTACATTGTTTGATAACAGACAAAAAAAGGTCGTCTCGCGTGATTCGATTGGTAAGGGAAAAAAAAAAGAAAAAAGAAGAAGAAAAAAGTAACAACTTTCGGCCTATCGGCCACTTTCGCGCGCTCTGTTGCCAGCGGTAACTGTCGCCGTTACTATTTGTACAATTTCGCAGTACAATCGCACAGTCGGTCCACGAGATGACCGCGCGGATGAGAGAGATTACGCGAGCGGGGAATCTGCGAGTTTTGAAAATTAGCATGTGTCACACGTTATGTATACCACACTCCCGACGAAACGTCGGTTGGCTGAGAAAGCATATACACACATACACGCACACACACACACACACACACACACGCGCGCGCGATCGATGGATCGAGATCCCCCCCCAATACAATACCTTCACTAACACACATACACGACTATAAGTTGTACTCTCGTACGATGTGTATAGTTTCTAAGGCACGCTCGGCCGGCAACGGGAATCACAGTTTGCCAAGTGCGAACGCGTTATCGCGAGGTAACACCTATCAGCCGTCATGCCGCGTAAGCTAATGACCGAAACAATGAACCGAACACGACGACGATGGGGCGACGCTGCTTGCGTGCGTGCGTGCGTGCATGCGTGCGTGAGTGCGTGCGTGCGTCGTGAATGAGTGAGTGAGTGACTGAGTGAGTGAGTGAGCGAGCGAGCGAGTGAGTGAGTGAGTGAGCGAGTTAATGAGTGAGTGAGTGAGTGCGGGCAGCCGGCGGGCTTTTGCGTGTGTTTATCTCCGGACAAAAGGAGAAGTGAAGCATAACACTAGACACACGCGAGAAAAAAATCGTTCACGCATTCGCACGGTGGTTCCTGTCGTGCCGAGACTCAGGTTCCATCCGAAAAATCGCGATCGATCCGAACGATCCCGCCGTGACACCCGCGTGATCGGCACGTACAACAGTTAAAATGTGATACAGAAGGAATTCTCGGCCGTGGATCCGTTTGTGCCGCGAAAAAAAAAAAAGCGAAGCGAACGTTTTGCGCGAGCGAGCGAACGAGGGTGCGAGGATATCAGTAAATACACTTTCAAATAAATACTAAACGATTTTGTCGTTCCTTCCTTCCTGCGCGTGGATCATCCTCCTACCCCTCCGCTCCCTCTCATCGCGCGCACCAACCACCACCACCGCCCCCACGCTACCGCCGCCGCCCGAACTGTCGGCCACACCGAAAGTGATCGCGATCGAACGAGGACGGCGCAGTGCGCGCGCGAGACGGAGAGAGAGAGAGATAGGCGGAGACAGAGGCGGGACGAAGAGAACGAGAAAGATGATCGAGCGCGCCGCGACCCGCGACTTTCGCGTTTGCCGCGCGCGCGAAATCCGCGTTTCATCCGCGGATATAAATCCGGATGTCCGGATCGTCGCGCACGTTTCAGCACGGTTACACGTTAACGCGATGTAAATAATAAGATAAAAAAAGATCGCGCGATTAAAGAGACGACCGGAGAATCACCGGTACAGCACGGCGGTAGTGGCGGTGGCGACGACGACGGCGACGACGACGACGACGACGACGACGAGGACGACGAGGACGAGACGAGGACGGCGGTGGCGGTGGCGGCGACGACGATACGCGCGATATCTTCTGCACCTTGACTGAGGGCGCCGCGAGCGAGCAGTCACCGCAGCAGGCTCCTTCCCCGTCGCATTCCGTGTGCGAGCGAACCAACCAACCCCTAAAACGTCACGTCACGACTGTGCGACTCCGTCGCGGAGAAGGCGCCGCGCCTCCCCCCCCCCTCCCCGCACCCTTCACGTCGGGGCCGGTACGTCGCGAGGCCGCACGAAAATGTACGAAAAGCCGGCGATCGTCGCCGTTATACGAGAACGGGCGCGTGCTCCTCACCGCGAGAGGGAGGAAGCCGAGACGGAAGAAGGAACGAGTCGCGAGAGGGAGAGAAAACGCGCGTCTTGCGTCGCGTCGCGTCTGGAGAAAATACTTCTCCAAGGATATGGAGAAAGGAAGAGAGAGAGCGAAAGAGACGATTGAATGCGGATTCCTCACGCGGACCGAGAGGAAGATGGACGCAAGATTTGACGTGGAAGGCGAAAGGGGAAGGAGACTTTTTTCATACTTGAGAGTACATCTCTAATCGATAATGTACGTTTAGAAGACGAGTGCTGCACGAGCGAGACCGAGGAGAAAAGGAAATGAAAAATGAGAAATGAGAAATAGCGCGACGTGCGTAACCAACGATGACAGGTTCCGCGAACGACGACGCCGCGTGTGCGATAAGATGAAGATGTGCTAAACGCGATACGCAAAATGCGACAGAAACGCACGGCTGATTGAAGACGGAAAAAAAGAGGAGGCACCGTAATCCATTCCTTATGTTCATCTATAATCAATCGAAAAGGTCTGGCGGCTAATGATATGTATACAGATGCAAATTAAAATACCGAGAATTGAAATTGGCACATCGTTTCGGCTAGTTTTATTTACATAAGAAACTCGAGTCCCATTACGTTGAATTTTTATCATCGTGAGTAAACGGCGGAACATTCTCGCAAATTTCTCGCAAATTTCGCATCGAAGTCTGGATTTACACGAAATTACACGTTGTTTTGCAAATCTTGTAAAGTACAATGAAACATCGAGAAGAAATAATTATTTGATGAAGATGTAATGATAATGGAATAGTTACTTTGTTACGAAAAAGGATCGGAATCAAAGTCATCGATTAAAGATTGTGCGTTAATCGTTAATATGTTAATTTTAAGATTAATTCAAGAACAATTACTCCAGTATCAAGAATTCAAACTGGAGTAATGGATTCGATTTGCTATGCTATAGATAAAAAAAATATATCTTTGCCATATATCTACTGACACGAATAAATGTAAAAAAAAAAAAAACATTTTTCGTCTTAGAAATACATTGATTTCTGAAGTATTATACTCGAGAACGTAATTTTCAAGTAGCTCTTGGATCTTTTATCAATCATTTTTATACCGACAATTCTTATGCGACTTTCGAATTAAAGATTTACCGGGAAAAAATTCCCTTGGATGTCCAATTAGCGCGAAAAAAGAAGAAGAAGTAGATTGTCACAATTCTTCAAG
Organism: Acromyrmex echinatior; assembly: GCF_024713525.1. Lineage (NCBI taxonomy): Eukaryota > Metazoa > Arthropoda > Insecta > Hymenoptera > Formicidae > Acromyrmex > Acromyrmex echinatior. Next base: position 10,908,525 of record NC_141856.1, on the reverse strand, counting down.
GCGATAATAAGTAACCGAATAAAAATAACGTTTCATATATACGAGGTATATATGAAAAATCACGAAGCGATAGAACGTAATTGGACAGAGGTGCGATCTAAGAAATCCGAATGAGGCCGATTACCTCCAATTCCCATGATTTCCAACGTGTAAAATTGTCGTTAGCGTAAACTGCTCTTATACAAACGCGGCTCTAACGAGGCGAGATTTATTCTAGAGCGATGGTCCCGAGTTAATTACCTTGTGGGGGGATCTGTCAGAGAGTCGCTCTCACGTGCGTCGCCTTCCCGGTGTCGTCTCGTCGATTTCAAACCACCATCCTCCAACTTCTGGTTCCGTCTGCGGTCTGACGGTCTTCCGGTCTTCCCTTTTCCTCCACACCGGCTGTCACTGTGTATCACGCGGGTCGCAGTTAAATATCATCGTTTCACCGACGACGCGCGGTACCAATTGACTGAATCCCGGCGGTGCCCTCGTTATCGCCGCGCCGTTTGTCTGAAAACCATCCGTTTTTTTTTTTCTCTACGTGTGATCTTCTGCGAAGATCTTACTTATGGGAGGGAGAGAGAAAGAGAGAAAGAAAAAGAGAAACAAAGTAGCGCGCGTCCAAACCGATTTACCCCCTCATTACTGGCGGTGATGGTGATGCACACCGTGCACATGTGCGTACGCATGCATCTCCACCCTCCCTCTCGTTCAGTCGCGCGCGTGATGCACTCAACGTGCGCGCAGACATACTCTCTCTTTCTCTCAGCCAAGGCGCGCACACACACGCACACACACGCACACACACACATGCATGCATGTACGCATACGCACAAATACGCGCACGTTGCCACGAGCTGCACATACCGCGATTGTCGAAAAAGCGGAACCTCACCGGCTATCTTTCTCTCTCTCTCTCTCTCTCTCTCTCTCTCTCTTTCTCTTGGCGCGAGGAGCATAAACTGTGTAAAGCGAGGACCGAGAATCGCCGCACTGACGAAAAGGAACACGCGCGAGACTCAAACGACCGAAAGCGAGACAGACGTCTGCGAGCGCGGCGACGAAAAGATTCTTTCTCACTCTCCCTCTCACTCTCCGTCTCTTCCGACCGCCGGCCTCGTTTCGACCGCGAAATACGAAATGTCCGACCGCGAAACGATAACGATCGAAACGGCACGAGTGGACGTATCCGGACTGGGATAAACGTGTTACCTACCCACGTGTGCCAGCACCAACTTGGCGAAGGAAGGAGTGCACGTTCCGTTCTTACACCCCGCGATCGAAACAGCGATCCTCGGTGCAAGTTCGAGGTCGGATGGACGAGGGCACGATAGACATAATCACTGTCGCGACATTGCACGCGCCGGGGAACAACTGCCGATTCGCGACGGCAGTGACCGGCTTGAGAGTTGAAAAGCGTGGCGGCGAATTGAAAAACGTTAAAAAGGGAGGAAAGGAAAGAAAAGAGAGAGAGAGATAGAAAGAGAGAGAGAAAGAGAGAGAGTGAGAAAAGAGAAGGAAAGAATGAGAGAGGGGAAACAGAGGGAACGAGGAGGAGCCGGAAGAAAAAAAGGAGAGACGTGCGTAACGTAAACCGGCGCGTTACAGTGACACCACGAGCCGACGAAGCACCAAGTACGGGCTGCTGTTCCCGAGCCTGGTTAGGACTAGCATGCGGGGGGAAGGCTCCCGCTTTGCCCGCCGTTATTCTTTATCGGAGCATGAGACATCTGTCGTAATAAGTGCGGACTAAAAAATAGTGCGTACGCAGAGAGAGAGAGCGTGAGAGTTGAAGGCGCGCGAGAACGAGAGAGCCGGCCACGGGCGCCATGGTGGGAGAGGTTGATGCTTGCGGCCGCGGCGGCTGTTTCTCTCCCCGTGTACCCCGCAATCTTGGTCTCTTCCCTCTGCCACACTCTCTTTCTCTTTCCCTCTCTTTCTCCCTCCCCCTCCCTCTCTCTCTCTCTCTCTCTCTCTCTCCCTCCGCCGGCGCACTCTACCCCGCCGTAATCAGTTCATGAGACGAAAATGCGCGTAGCCGCCGCGAACCGAGTCCGGTTGCGAGAGCTGTAAAAATGTTGGATGCGCTCGAAGAGAGCCTGAGAGAGCGAAAGAGAGGGAGGGAGAAAGATTGCGTACGTCAAGATTCTCGCTGTCGTGAGACATCCTACGCATCTTTTCCGAAAAACGCTCGGAAGAGAAACGGGAAAAAAAAAAATCTTTCTTTTATTTTATGAAGATTTTCATTTGATTAATCAAGATTTAATTTTGCCCGTCAGTCCCGAACGTCGACGTTGTTCATTGTTCGGACGGTTTTTTTTTTTTCCCGGGAACCCCCTTTCGAATTCCGTGCACGTTTCAAAGATCAATCCTAGGTTTTGATTTACGAGCCGGTAAAAAGAGAAGAGATGGACGAGATTCACGCCTTGAATGTTATCCCGAAAAACATGTAGCGCATCGCGCGAAAGGATCCAGACAATTTTTCGATTCAGGGATACGAGTGCTCCGAAACAAGAGGAACGAAAGCGTAAAATGGTTCCTACATGTTTCGACTGAGATCGATAAACGGGATCCGCTCCGCCGTTTCCCCGATAATTATGTACCCCCTCATTCGTTAACATTAACGAAGCAAAAACGCGTTGACTCGCTCGCGGATGCGCGCCGCGCGCGACTCGCGAGTATATACGAGTATATATACGTATATATACGTATATCCTTGCCGGCGTGGCACGCGCTTGCCGTCCTGCTCCTGCTAAACTCGACAGTAGCACCCAGAGCTATTACCCCCCTTTCTCTTTCTCTCTCTTTCTGCCGCTCGCGAGCCGTGCACCACCGTAGGCGACCCCACTCGATTCGCCCCTCAAAAAATCATTACGCCCTTCCACGGGCTGCGCATGAACGCGGTTTTAATTCGCTACTAGAAAAGTAAAATGTAAACGGTGGTGGGCTCGAGGGCCCCGTCAAGGGGCGGGTGGTGGTGGTTGGTGGCGGGTGGCGGGTAGCGGGTGACGGGAGGATGAGAAAAAGGCGGATAGAGAGCGAGAGAGTCACGGGGGCGAGCGGAAGCGGGAGAGGGAGCGGCACCGGCACATGGACTGGAGGAGGAGGAGGAGGAGGAGGTGGCGGCGGCAGCGGCGGCGGCGACGGTACGAGGGGGGTGGGTGGGTGGGTGCCGGACGACGGGGTGGGAGACCAAGTTTCGCGGACGTGGTCGAGGACGAGGCGAGCGAGTGTACGAGGAATGAAGCGACTGCGAGAGCGCGACGTAGGACAGATCCTTTTTCCTCCGACTAGCGACTAGCAGGAGGAGGAATATGACGGCGCGGGAGAGGATGGGGCGCGGTAGAGAGATGGAGGGATTCGAGGTAGAGGCGAGAGGAGGATATACTGCGCCCCTACTTCTCTAGGGGTTCCATTGTAATATTTATTGATTGGATTCCTAGGAGCCCAGGCTGTGAGGGCTGTGGCACCTATGCTTGGACTAGATTGCGTACGAGCGCTCGCGATGTTCCTCGATCAAGCCGCCACTTTTTTCATCATGTTTTTTCTTTCATCTTTTTTACCTCCTTTTTTTTCGCGCGTACACCTATCGACATTCTCTATCTCTCTCTCTCTCTCTCCCGTTCCACCTCTCTCTATCTCTCTTTCTGTATATGTGTGCGTGTATGTGTGTATGTGTGCGCGCGTGTGTGTCTGTGTGCGATCCACGTGGTCACAGATTTGCGTAAATGCCTGTAGCACATTCCGAACGAGCGGCACGTGTCGCGCGATTTCGACAAAAAAATCACGAGAGGCGAATTAATTACGGAATGAATAAGAATTGAGACATTTCGAATTTAAATGATGCAATCGTCAAGGAGGAGAATTGATACCTTCCATGAAAATCTTATTAATGAAAACTGAATAATTCGGAAAAAATGGCGATTTAGATAAGTAAGTATCCTATTATTAATAAATTCCTATTATAAATTGCCGATGGCTGAAATTAAATTATGTTAACGATCTCAAAACAAAAGACGGTTGCGATAGTTACAATTTCAAGTACATTTTACTTATATTTGCGTTTTTGCAACAAAATATTTACGCAGATTTTACCCAAAACGAGAACGAAAAGTATTTAACTTGTCCTCGTTTCGCCCTAAAAGTTATTTCGGCGCATAGACTGATGCAAAATTGTCGACCCGTTTAGTAACATTCGATTTTAGCGAGCAAGCATCAAATCGCATACATATTAAGAATGCAAATTCGCCAGGGTCGTAACATTATCGTTTCTCGACGACGAAGCGCGAAACATATATGCATAGAACGTGACAGGAACTTACTTTCACTGGCCTTCCGTATACACATTTGATGGTTTCACATATACATAGAACGACTAGTTCTACGATCACGTGACGCTGCTCGCTTGCAGATTCGTGTCTGCATCAACGAGAAGCAGCAGGTGTCCAAAAGCAGAGGTGACCAAACCACGGGCGAGAAGGAACGAGAGAGAGAGAAATAGATGGTGCGTGTATATATTTGTATGTATGTGTGTGTCCATGTACTGCGAAAAAAGAGGAAGGGAGAGAGTGGGGAGAGGGGAGGTGAAGATGGAGAATGTGCGCGCGCGAACGGTGCGAAACTGGTAATCCTTGATCTTACATGACGTAATAAATCCTTACCGAATACGGGAGTTGCGTTAAATGCAGAATATCTCATGGACTCGTGAGGCGAGCTCCAAAGAACATGATCGCGGCAAAGATTTATAACCACACGTAATTGATTTTAATGAATATTTCTCACAGATTTGGTGAATTCTCAAGGATATTCTCAAAAGTGAATGCACATATATATATATATATATATGTGCAGAAAGAGAGTTTCTTTTAGGAATAAAGGAACAGTAATTATGTACGTACAAACTTACGAATTGTTTATAACCGCGTAATTGATTTCAAATGTTAAATGTCAAATTTTAAATGTTTCGTTTAGAACGCAAAAAGTAAAAAAATAGAATCGTATAATAAATAATATATATTTTATGCATTCTCCTTCGAATAAGATTTTTCAGTTCTTACTCAAGTTTATTCACAGAGATAAAAAGGCAAACAGAACGCTTTTCTCAAAATTATATTATAGAACAGATGGCTACAGAAAATATCAGAAAAGTATTGCTTTCCTCCCGATAATTTCGTCTTATTTGTAAAATTATTTGTAAAAATAAAAATCTGTTTGTATTCACACGTTCGCTGTTATAAAATGGGGAAAAAAACGTTTTGTAACGTAGCATTGTACGCGTTTGGGTGAATGCTTGAATCGCAACCAGAAGTGTCTGCATCATGTAATCATCTGAACCAACCTTTCTTTCACATCCTATCTCCTTTATATACATGAACGAATCCCCACCGTCCACATCTTGCCGCTTACTATTGCATGAATGTGATGTTACGTACATGAGTTATTTTAGCAAGAAACTAAAACACAGCAATAATTCGAATGAGCAGGAAATATCGCGCAATATATATATATATATAATAATTTAAAAAATGTTTTAAGTTGTCATTAACGTTAAAAATTATAGACAATCAAAATTATTGTCGTACACAGAAAAGTAGTGTGACATAATATTACTGGAATAGCAATAGCAATTGTTAGATATAATGCTGTGCAAGTCGCAAATTCTTCATTTAGAACACAATCTATTTTTGCATGACCTCCTTTTCTGTTTAAAATTATCTAAATAACATATTAAATCTACGCTTCCAAAATATGACAATTTTATGATAAAACATATACAGTTTTAGCTATAAGAAAACATTCTCACAAATTACATAAACGTTCTATCTAATAAAAAAATTAAAAACAGTTATTGAACAATAATATTTTTTTTATTTTTATAACATTATTAATTAATATTCTTTTTCTTATTAAGAAAATGCAATAAATTGAGAGTACTTTATATATTTAAGGTCAGGTAAGATTGTATTTCACTTTCAATGAAGAAAACTTTATGTATACGAAAACAAATGAAATATGAGGAAGAATCAAAGAAATATACATTGATATTCTACAATCGTCGATTTATTCGGAGATAAATAAAAATTGGATTGACGTCGATTAAAATCTGACAGATGGTTATCGATATGATAATTGATGTTAGTCTGATTTTTATTTCTCTAGATCACCTATTCGATATGAGACGAAAAAAAGTTATTCCAACAATTAGACAATCATTTATCCAGGCAAAATTTGCCGACTCTTGCCCAATGCGGACTTTTGGGTCGACGTTGACGATATCATAAACCGACCATTAATCGATCATGACGCAACGTTAATCCAAGCGAGGTTTGTCGAGTCTGATGTTGATGATATAAAACTGTCAAACATTAAGGTTACATTCAGACACATCATTCGAATGACTCAGTTATCCTTGTTTAACATACGGTGAACAATAAAGATAAATTGATATATGAAGCCATTCGGGTGATATTTCCGAATGTAGTCTAACCGAACATGGCGTTACATCAGCTTATAGGCTACATTAGTTAACTCTTGTTCGATAACTCTCGGGCTAACGCACAGTGAGAAAAGAATTACTGTCCAAAAATCGCTACAGACCGGACTTTTTATCTGATTAAGATATTTTTTATCAATCCTTAATGAATTCAGAAGAGATCTATAGAGGTCCGATTTCATAAAAAAAAATGTCAAAATTTAGGACTGTCAATTAATATGGTGGAAATGACAAAAATTTAGATTTCATACATATTAGAGTACTAACATCTTTTATCTTCTTTTTTTCTTAATTCGAATATGTTATGAAGTGATGTTTCTGGGCAATGACTAACAATTTGATATCATAATATGAGTTTGATAGCTGTTAATATGATCGTCAAGTTTCAAAAATACTTTTTTTTTCGCAAAAACCATGAAATATTGGGGTTTTCAATTGAATACGATTCGAATGTCAAAATAACGATTTAGCAGTTCAATTCATCAGCGCAACATTGGCCCAACATATCCTCAATGTATACCAATGTTTAACCAACGTTTCGCCAAATGAATTGTGATGCTAGAGAATCCACTTATTAATCATTCTGTCAAATTTGAAAATATGCGTGATTGTTTTGTTAGACTCTAATAACTAAACTCTAATAACATTTTCCCTTGAGATGCACTAAGTATAGCCTTGCACCGCACCAGTTGCATGTAAGCTCTGCACTGTATTGGAGTGATACACACCATGGTGTACGCTATTTCATTATTGCGCTAAAATCCTGCTCTCGGTTGACTTCCAAATTTTAAATGTCACACTGATTACATCATCTCTTTGAGAAGGTGTAACAAAATCCCACTTCGTGCATAAAACTTACATTATATCATAGCCATGGAAACACGTTACTCTGAGTGCAGTCATGAAAACTTAAATATATATGAAAATCCAAATTTTTTCATTTTTCTCCATCATATTGACAGTACAAAAATTGGACATCATTTTTGCGAAATCATTTTTCCTCCACAGATCTCTTCAGAATTCATCAACGAATGATTTGAGAAAATATGTTCCGATGAGACAAAAATTGCAGTTTGTAAAGATTTTTTAGTAAGTTTATGTCCAACTGTATAGTGATATGTCAGAAATCGATTATTACTTCAATTATCGGTTCAAGATTAGCCAATCAATTCTTACCCGATGTCGTCATACAGAAACAATTATAATGTAAATGATTTGTTTTTTATAATATTAAATATGTTCTAAATTTTTTGGAATGGAATCTCACTCTAAAGAGTGAAAATTGAGCCAAAATTGAGCCTTGAAAAAAAAATTGTTCAATTTTTATGAGAGAGATTTCACTTTTCAGAGTGACAATTCACTCTAAAAGTTTTAGAGAGTATATATTATTGGAAAGAAAATTATATATAATTGCGCACGTTGATTATAAATAGACATAAATAGACAATATGTAACACATTTAATTGAAGAAATTAATTGAAGAGAGTATAGAATATAACGCCGAAGACTCATAAAGATCCCGGATTTGAGATATATTTTACAAAGCAAATGTACATAATATTAAGTCAATTTGAATAACTAGTTTCAGGTAAAATCATTATGTATTCATCATTATATAATATCTTATGAAACTTTTATTAAGTATAAAAAAGAATACTTTTTTTTTACGAATATTGTGCCGGCTCAGTATTCCCACGCAACGAATTGAACTTATTCATTTCAGATGTTAAGTTGACATCGGTGCGACGTTATTGGATTAATAATCAAAAATTAATTGCCAATCTTGATTCAACGCTAACTCAACTATAAAACCGTACATGGCTAATTACAATAGACAACGAATCGCGTTAATGAGCGCGACGTACCAAGCGGCACGAAGCCTAAAATGGCCCCCTCCCTCCTCCATCAGCGGCTTGGAAACGTCGTTTGCGTTTCTACGCACCTGCCGGTTAAAGTGCCGCCTACCAACGATGAAGCCGGCGTTTTCCGGGATTCATAGTGATCGACGGCAACTGTACACGACGATAAATCGCCCTGTTTAGGGAAGCGACGGCCTGGTCCCAAATGCACTTTGCACACGCGAAGTAACAAAAGGCGGAGGTGAAGCATCACATACGTTTGATCGCTACGTACCTTCCCCATTCTTTCGTCTATCCTTCTCCGATCCCCGACTCGTCTCGACCCGACTGCCCTAACTGCGACTCCCGTCCCCCTTCCCCTCCCCCCCCCTCTCTCTCTCTTTCTCTCCTTCCCCCCTTCTCACTATCTCTCTCTTTTCTCTTCTCTACATCTCTCTTTCTTCTTCTGCTATCATCGTCCCCTCTGCACGAACCGGTACCCTTTCCTCTTCCCTTGCACTCGCAAACATTTGGTGGCCGTTGACCTCAAGCGGGCTAATCCGTCGACAGCCAAACAACCAATTATTTCTCTTCAACGATACGCCTCGCCACGGCCGGTCGACATAGCGCTAAACGTGGGAATACCCGAGGTATCCGATGAATCAGGTGAAAAAACCTCGGTTGATTGGCGACAATGCACGACTCAATCTTTCTTTCCATCGTTTGTTTCGTAGGCGGAAATACAATTTAGAAAACATCAATGAAAAGCTGAATTTAACACGATCAGCTATGTGAACACGCGAATATCTAAGCCTATGTACGTAAAATTAATAATACAAGAGCTTTGTAGAATTTAATATCGATTTTCAAGTCGTTATAATTAATGCTCGATAATAATCCTTGAAAATAGCTTCTCAAACAGTTTTCACTTTATGACTAGATAGATTATAATAATGTGGAAAAGTCTCAAAGGAAAAAAAGGTTTATGATTTTGATATTTAAGAAATTTTTAAAAATTTACTACTGATTTCTCAACTGACTTTGCTTACTTCATTCATACAAGTAAAGAAAAAAAATAATAGCGTCGAAGAATACACGATCGCAGAGATATAGTTACCGAATTTTTTCGCAATGGTAGCCCGATTAACCAAAACATGATATCATTATTCGCAATAGAACCGATTTCAACCGTGACAAGTTTTTATTTTCCTCTCACGTACCGCTTTTACGGATACAGGAAGGGCACACGTCGAGAACCTTTTACCGTCTGGCCAATACTAAATACGCACTACTTCATACGAGACTAGTGCTATCGTTATACCTCGCGTCTATTCTTACGCTATCTTGTACTACTGCAATTCTGCCGTTCCAACTAAGCGGGATTGAAATCCAGTTGTGACATCGATGAGTTTCGATTCCAAAATTACGGATGAAAGTTATTTTCTATTTTTATTCGATGATAAAAACGCAATTGAATTGCCATGGAAAATATCTTTTTGCATCTATAAACCGAAAATCAAACTTATCAAAATTATGGCGAATATCTACAGTAAACAACTGTAGGTATTCATGGCTAAAAACCGCCACAAAATTTTCTTTCATTATTCTTGGTTTGTTACTTTTAGCTATTTCAGTTATTCGCAACTTCAACGAAAATACAATCGTTATTTTAGAAATTACTTTGAACATGTAGACATATTTTTTTTTTTTACGGCGAATCGTGAATTTGTTGCATTTAATGGATTGATATTATGTATTAATATTGGATTCTCAGCGTTTTCATAGTTGTATAGCAAAGTTTTGTTATGTCAATGTAATTTATATCGTATCGTGTGAAGAGGTGATTTGAACGCAGGATAACGACAACCGCGTTCGAATACATTTATCTAATCCAACAGGTTCCACCAAGCGTTCACAAAACAATAAATAAATCTCAATGATAAAAAAGAAGACGTGTGAGTAAGGATACATTCTTCTTTTTATTTTTCGTGTAAAATGTATCTCACGGGAACGTGCATCACGAAACGGGCTAAGCGACGATAAGAATCGATCTATGAAACAATCGTTTATCGATTATCGATCTCTGAATCATTTTCGCTCACATCCGTCGCGGATCGACCTACTTTCTGACGATATTCCGTACGATTAATTGAGGCGCGATGATCCACGAATATTTCCGTCGGCGCTTAAAAATACTGAAAACAGGTCAGCGGCTATATTTTTAATTGTAGCGCAGACAGTCGACTGCATCGAGTTTGCATCGCGAGGTACATATATATGAAACGCGTACATATATGTGTACATATAGATATACACATGTTTACAACGCGAGTTAAAAATGGATCGTAGTAAAGAATTGAGGATGCGCCGCTGGCATTTTTTTTAGACGAACACTTTCAGCGACGACTGCGATGCTGCTTACATTCGATACGTTTCTTCTCGCTACAAATGTATATTATGTATAATCAGTTTTTTTTTCTTTTTTTTTTTGTTGTTTTGCGAAACAAGACACACCTGTAGCAATTAATTCATTTACGCATTACTTGCGAATGTGGCACGCGAAGTCATTTATAGGATAAAAAATCAACTTGCTCATTCTGAGCAAGTTTGTATCGCATTCATTTCTCCTAAAATCTAAATGAAAATAAGCTCGATTTTAAAATACACTTAATATTAATGTCAGATACGTGTCTATCTATCTTGCCAAGTGAATACATGAACGAATTTTAAAATGAACCCGTGGGATCTCAATTACGCAGAATATAGAGTTTAAAAGAAGAAAAAAAAACTTATAATTTGGACATTTGTCTGAGAGACAATCTTTCACCGTGTAAAAGTGAAATTATCGGCTATCGAAAAAAATATCGATATCATACCAATGACAGCCTTGATGCGCTTATTTTAACTGGCCGTATTAATTTCCGATATGGGACACGAGAAAAAATGCCTAATATTGCGATACAAAAAAATGTGTGCGCGATAAAAAACTGCGAGCTTGCTAAAAAAAAAAAAAAAAAAAAAAATAGTTCGCGATTGCTTTTTACATCCGCTTATTTTTCCTCACTCGAAATATTGGAAAAAAAAAAATCTACGTTTTCATCGAAATGGTTTTTGATTTTTTAAGGGCGGGACCGTGACCTTGGCCGAATCCTTCGAGCACAGCCATTCCACAACGATAAAAGTAACGATCGATATTTTCAGGCGATCAAAATTTCAATAATTCTTCGGTTTTTTTTTTTTCAGTCAGTCAATCAAATTGTTATCGAGCGTGTCAATTATCGCGAAAGTATCGTATAACGATAGTCGCATAAAGTGCCATCGACAATTATACGATGCGATTCGAGATCCTCGGTCGCTAAAGGCAGTTGTGACCTGCAGAAAGAAATTGGGGCTGCAAGTTTTTCTTTTTTTCTTTTCACAACAGCCTATTTCTGGGGGCCGCCTAATTCATCCGCCCGGGATACAGTCTAGCAACGCAATATAAACGCACACTCGCGTGCACATTTTTTTCGCTCGTGCTCGCGGATATGGGCGTGTGCGTGTGTGTGCGTGTGCACATGCGCGCGTGTAATGCACGAAACAAAGAACAGTCCGAAGGAAGGAACCTCGCGCCCGCTCCCGCACGCATAAATACTTGGCGCGCACACGCACACGCGCACGCACACATATACCCTCGTCGCGGTAACTCGCCGGATTCTCGGATATGATTCGTCACGATCAGCTGACGTGCGCATTTCAAGTGGCTTAAATAAAGTGACGCTCTTTCTCGCCGCTTTCACAATAGGCGCCGCATCGCGCACACATTTTTTCAATCTTTCTAAGCGACTACAACTGCAATGTCTTTTCGGCTTCACATTTCAATGCAATGTGACTTTTCTTTCCTTCTTTTTAATTGATTTCTCGTGATTTTTCAAATTGCAACTGAGAAAATAGCTGCTATCGCGTGAGATAAGTTTAATAATTTGATTAATAATCATATTCGAACATTGCAATTTTAATATCAGTGCCGCGATGCAATAATGATTACGTATTGAAATATGTAATTCTTCGTAAAATCGAAATAGAAAAACATAAAGATAATAATTTCGTTCAAGACAATTCTATAAAATAATTAGGACATTTAATTATCTTAACGTAAAATTAAATTTCTTCAAGATCGTGCCAATGGGAATTTCTAAAAATATTATAACTACCGAAACCAGCAAGAAGAGAAATCGATACGCGATATCGCTGCGAAAAGGATTAATATTTAATCTATTCATGTATCCGTGGATTATTTCTGAGCGAGAAATAACGTAGTTAATATATTTTGTCATAGAAAGATAGTAATGAATAAAATCAAAGGCAAACGGCTTCCCTGCCTTCTTTTTAAGCAGCATATATTCCTTTTCCTTATATATAAAAATAAAGACACACACACACACACACACACACACACACACACACACACATATGTATGTGTTCATATACGTACATTAATCACATATATTAACATATATTAATATTATAAATATACAATATATATTAATATATGTATATTAATTGTAATATTTCTGTCCCGTCTCGATAAACCGAGTCGTTTCTAAACTTCTTTTGCATGTCACAGGAGTCTATAAGATACAATTTGTTAAATCTCACACCTGCGACCTTCCTCTTTTCAAGGTACGCATCGCACGGAGTCGTCTATACGAATTTTAACGCGTAGCATGCAAAACGTGGCGTGGCCGCATAATCGCCGCGCATCTGAATTTATGCGCAATACATTTAGTATGTGTATGTACATATGTATACATAATATACAACGAACATATATATATATATAATATATATATATATATGTGTATATATGTACACTATTTAATCGCGCGTCTTGTATCGCTGCACGCAGGAATTTATTTCCACTGACTTGCGTTACGCTGCGCTGGACGGATCGTTGAATGAATTCGCTTTGTTAATTTTATCGAACTCGCACGCTCTTATCCGCGCGTGTTTCGCGGACTCTCTCTTTCTCTCATTGTCATCGATCACTATCGATCGTCGATCGCAAAGACGCAGGCGCATTCCGGAATGTTTAAATTTAATAGAATACGTGATGTATTGTATATCGCGCGATAATCTCCTCAAGTGTATCCGTGGCTTGAGCTATCGATATATCCGATATATCGCGCGTATGTAATACTAAAGCGGGTTCCCCGCGGAAAATAAAGCAATGAAAATCAACGCGATCGATTTTACAGATAATACAAAAAAATCGTCGATGAATCAACGCTATAATGACAAATAATGGAAGCGTAAAACATACGAAAGTACACTATTCTTATTATTATCACGTCCTGCAATCGATAAATCTTTTTCCCATACTTTCCTATACTAGAGCTCGGGATCGCTTGATACCGATCTAATATCGAGGCTAAGTCATCAGTGTCAAAAATATACGCGACGATGTCGAAGCATCGTTACTGACGTGTCAGTCTGTAACGTCGCGAACGGCGATTTCCCAACAGAGACGCGGTCGTTCCGAGCCTAAATAACGCGTCCGCTTGTCGGGGTCTAATTTCGCAGATAACGCGCGAGCCGCCGCGAGCGTAATCTAGTTACTAGGCGTACAATCTAATCGACCGATTCATATTATGTGTATGCATACCTGCACGTACAAACTACACTTCTATTCGTAGAATCGCACTAGCTCGCGCGATAACTAACCCGCGTCAGTGTATCTTTAATGTTACGAAATTAAATCGTGATACGTTACGCAACTCCCTATTCTCGCATTAATTTGACTATTTATCATTGTCACTTTAACTTTCTACATATGCGCATGATAAGATTTCCTGCCACTAACGACATTTTTGACGATTCTGCGAAATATGATTTACATTAAAATGTGCTTCGATAGCGATAAAATATATTTTAATATATACATAGAGAGTAATTGAATTTAATAGTCTCTTTTTTTTTACGCGAACTTAATTTTCAGATATTCTTTCTTTAAGAACAATTTGATCAAGTCCAATCTTTTATCGCAATTCTTAATTTTTTTTTTTTTTTTATTAAGAATTCTTTCTCCCTGTCTCTTTCTTTGTAATAATTCAAGAAATAAAAATTATTCATGTACATTCTGCAGACAGATAGAAGGAACATATTTCGAAATATTCTCTTTTAAAAATACATCCCTTTCTTTTTGAGAAATATTACATTATTTTCTATATTATTTCACGATTTCAATATTTTACGGAATTTTGTAAAACTACATTCGTACCTTCGAATCTCTTGAAGGGATCACAATTTGCATAGAATAGCGTTAGAAAGAAAGTACGAAAAAAATCGAGCCCAGCTATTTTACAGTGTCCGACAATTCTCGAAGCAGTGAATCGAAGGACTGAAGGAGCTAAGAAGAACGAGAATAACGGGTGAGATTCAGCGTCCGTTATGGTTCAAGGAGAACGCACCGTTACCGGATACATCCCTTTTCTCTCGTGCAGGTGCTCCGAAGAAAATTAACTGGCCATCGCCGCTATAATTACCTCGGCGTATTAATGTTGCCGTGCAAATATGCAATCAGACAAACTGCATTATAAATTAATAAGGGTTAGCGGTCGTTTTAATAATGAGTGGATCGAAAGATTTTCTGTTTTAATTACTCTAATAAAGCGCCGATATTCCAAGAATGGAGACAATTCATAAAGACGATACGAGTTTAGCCATATTGTAGGAAAAGCGATAATATCGATGTAATTCCGATCACGTTTCTGTCGGCATCGCTCGATAGCCAAAATCGATGAATAATAGACAGCGAATAGTAATACACGTCGACAAAATACGATTAAAATTAGAAAAGCTAGATAAACCTGAAAATAACGATCAAGTTTCTTTTGCGGAAACAATTAATTTTAAAGAATTAATTTACCAATATATACGAGCATGTAATTATTCAAACACATATTTACATAAGGAGATTTTACATAAGTAAAAACAAGTAGTAGTACATAAATAGAAATTCTAAATACAATGAAAGCTTCGTAGGAACTTCTCACGATCTTTTTTCTAATCTTATATTTTTATCAAATTCTCACGGTTCTTATAATCGAACCTGTATTGAGTGAACGAAAAAGAAAAAGAAAGATATCATTACGCGCACGCTGTCATATGTTCTATATCATAAATTGCGCGATGAATTGTTCATACGAGCTAAAATTACCAAGCGCGAGCGTTCGCGCGTTATCGCGTGAATCGGACGGAGGTATAGTCATGAGAACAATATAGTTTCTCGCGGTCAACGAAACATCGACTAACAAAGGAGATTAGGTGGCCGCGAGTCGCAACTTTGTCCGAGACCATCCTTGAGAGAATCCGCTTCTGTGAGGAAGGCCGCTGGAAAGTTCTATCGTTACACGCCGCATGCGCGCGCACGCGTGCGAGGCGCATATGCGTAGCTTGGTGCACGCGGCGGCTAAATTTTTCAAGAACGTACGCATCATCGTCGCTTCTTATTTTTTACCAGAGCCGCTGCGGGCCCCCTTCTCTTCTTTCTTCCCCTTCCTAGTTCCCTCGTTCCCTCGTCCGTATAGTCCTGTTCGCGATTTTCCTCCGTGCCTCTCTCTTTCTCTCGCTCTCTCTTTCTTTCTCCGACGGTGTGTACTCGCGAAATCTATTTATACCTAGGTCCTCTGATGTTTTCAACTTGCTGCACGGGCCGTGCAACAAGCTCAACCTGCGGTCTCTCATAAAAATAGGAAACAGGCGGGCCGAGAAAGGAGCGTTTCGATTTGAAGAAACTCTCGCGTGGTCGCAGGTGCGTGCGAAATATCATCTGCGAATAGCGATTGTCCGCCTCTTAATATTTATACCGCGTGCTTAACATTTGCGACACGTGGCCGCTTCTAACTCTCGTGCATCGAAAACGTATAAATAAAAAAGAGAGAAAACACGCACATGTATATATATATATATATATATATATATATATATATATATATATACATAAATATATGTATATACATATATTTATACGACATGCGAAACGCGGGACACCGTGCTTAAACCAACGGGTGCTGAAATCCTGCGCCCCAAAAAATACGTAATCGCTTGCGGTTAGTGAATAAAAAAAATGAAAATAAAATAACTCTCTCTCTCTCTCTCTCCTCTCTCTCCTAGCGCGCGCGCATAAAGCGCGGTAACGTGACGAAATCGGGCATGTAAAAAAAAAATAAAAAAAATCAAAAAAAAGGAAACGAGGAAAAAACGATTACTCCCACGCGGCGGGAGCCCCGCGCGCCAGACGAGGTGTGGTGCGACGTGGAAAACGAGAGTGAACGCGTAGAGTCGAGCGCGTACGCGCGGCGTGGCGCGGCGTGGCGTGGCGTGGAGCGGTGCGGTGCGGTGCGGCACGGTACGGCGCGGCGCGACGGCGACCGTGGCACGGTCGCGGCACGGCCCCGGAGCGACGCACGACAAACGAGGATCGAGAGCGCCTCTCGCGGCGCGGAAAGAGCGAGAGCGAGAGCGAGAGCGAGCGAGCGATGGATTACGTCATGTGCCAGGCACTCTCTACCGTCTGGCATTATCTTCGTCTAGTGCGAGTCTAGCCGCGCCAGTCCAAACGGTACTAACGCCGCGCTACCGCCAACATTGCCGCTGCTCTTGCCGCCACCGCCGCCGCCGCCGCCACCACTACTACCGCCGTCGCCGCCACAATCGCCGTCAGTCACCTTCGCCGTCTGGCATACATAGGCAAGGGCATACGAGACACGTCATCGTATGTGGATTCATGAAAGGACACACGCGCGTATTCTAGCGCTAACTAGGTGTTCAACGACACGCATATACGTGTCGGAGCCAACGGACACACGCATACACGCATCTCGTATACTCTCGGCTCGTATGTGTTGGTGCATGTGCACGCACACGCACGCACGCACACCTACGTACATATATATATATCTGCATGCACGCGTTACCGCTATACGACTCGCGCGACAGATACATGCAAAACGTCCATCCCTTTCTTTCTTTCTTCCTTTCTTTCTCGTCTTCCCTCTTTTTCTTTCGCACTCTTTTTCGCTTTCGCCCCTCCCCTTCCCCTCCTACCCCGTTAATCGCGCCTTCTTCCTCTTCCCCTTATGGATTTTCTCCATCTATCCTCTTATTCCCTGCCTCCCACCCCCCGCCCCTTTAAGTACCCCCTCCCGAATTTTTTACTCTTTCTCTCTTATTAAGCGAGCCTCCCTCCTCCTTCTACGCTTTCGTCTCACTTCTACTCCGTTTCTCTCCCTCCTCTCCGTCTTCCCTAAACTTCTTCCTCTGTCTCTAGCGCAACCGCGTACACCGTGGAAGCCGTACAGGCAGCCGAAGGCCACCGGTCTCAGCTGTGAACGTACCTTGATCGTCAAGCGAGAAGTGAAGTGTTGGACCTCCTTAGCCCGGCGTCCTTGTCGTCGATGCTAAGCCCCGTGATTCTATCGTTCTAATACGACGAAGATGACGGATCGGACGTTGGCGGGAGGGGGGGTGGGGAAGAGGGGGGGAGGGGGAAGGCGAACGTTCTTTTCTCCAACTTCCGCAGATTTCTTCCAGCCGTGCCGAAATATCGCCGAGTAGAGACAGATGCGCTTGTCTCTCGTTTTTTTTTCTTTTCCCTCTTGCTTGTTTCTTTCCTTCCGACCAGCTTCCCTTCAATTTTCACAAATCCGCTGCCTACTGATCTCTACCGTACGTCTCGATCGGAAGACGTCTCTTGACGGACGAACGGACCGCTAGCGATTGTACGACGACGTACGAAACAATCGCATGTTCCACTGTCGAGCCTCGTTTTAATCAATGGATCCTAATTTTCTCCGATTTTTCACACTCGCCTCACAAACATCACCCTTGGATCGTCAAAGACAATCTCGAAGACACGTGGATATTTCGCGTAACGAAAAAAAAAATCTTCCTCGCGCTATCTTCTCATTCCTCTTCCACGCGACTCTCTTTCAAATTGACGTGCTGCACTTTCCCTCTCGCGTTTCTCTCCTTGCGTTCCCGATCCTCTTCAGATCCACGGAGCTACGTCGATCACTTGAGATAAGCGCGGAGATACGATGTTCCCCAGGGAACACACGAGTCGGTTGACGAAAACGTTAGACGAGATTTAGTAGCGCGTGTACCATAGATAGCATCACTCACACCGTGACCGAGGACCGTTTTCTCTCTCTTCAAGGAAATCGTCTCCCTTTCCCTCTTCTTCGCGTGTAGAACGCGCGTAACTGGATCACCGTAACGCGTACTCGCGATCCCGTCGATACACGCATGGGCGCGCACTGTTTTTCCGCCTTGTCCCTCGTGATATCGGTATAACTGAAGAACTCACACTTCTTCTTCTCTCTCTCTCCGTTTTTCTCGATATGCCGGGGGGTTAACTTGTTCTTCCAAAACTTGCAAACTGCACGACTTTGATCCTCATCGATCAAAAAAACGGTGAGAAGGAAACGTGGTAACGAAGAGTGAGAAAAGGGGGGAAGAAACACGAGGGATTTGGCGAAGGAGGAAAATTTAATTGTTTAACACCTTCTAATGCGTAACACGTGCCGTAGAATTATTGGAACGATACGGGACAGAGAGAGAGAGAGAGAGAGAGAGAAAGAGAGAAAGAGAGAGAGAGAGAGAGAGAGAGAGAGAGAGAGAGAGAGAGAGCGCGCAAACGATAACAATTGTCGGTGTTAGAATGTCCTGCGTGTATTATCTTGCGCGCCGGTTGAACGTCGAGGATCGAAGGACCCAGCTGCTCTCCTCGCCGCTTCTTTGGGACACACACCGGGGGACTACCTAGTCGTAGAGTGATTGGGAACGCGACTGGCCAAAGCACTTGATTCGCGCGCGGTTCGGTTTGCCCGTTGCTGCGCCTCTCCCGTGCAGTTTTTTCGGCAGTCCTGTGGTATGCGTGCGCGCGCGGTGTGCATGTGTGCGTGCCGAGTGCCCGCGAGCGCGCTCCCGCGCGCGTGTACGCTCCTCTCTCTCTCTCTCTCTCTCTCTCTCTCTCTCTCTCTGTGTTCCTCCTCTTTTTCTCTTTCTATCTGCACGAAGAGCTCTTTTTCGTTCTCCTTTCCTCCGCACCGTTCTTCCTATCCCTCTCTCACTTCCCTCGTTTTTAACACGAGAGTGTGCCGCCCGCTTGCACCCGCGTGTACGTGTGTGTACGTGTGCCTGCCTGCGTGCGTGCGTGCGTGCGTGGCCCCCGTGATGTACGCCGAAGAGTGGCCCTGCGCGCGAAAAAGAGAGAGGGTTGAGCGTGCGAGAATGAGGGAGTGTACATGCGGCCGTCTGTCTATATGCGTACGTAAGTATATGTATATACACGTCCGTCCGATTCGCTTTGTCGTTGTGTATCGTACGCCACATGCATGCGTGCGTGCGTGCGTGCATGCGTGCATGCATGCATGCATGCATGCGTGCGTGAGTGAGTGCGTGCGTGCGTGCGTGCGCGTCCCGGGTAGGCGAGGGTATAGTTACCGAAATGTTAACCTCGTGGAACCACTTTTTATTGAGTGTCGCAAAATTCATAGGAACCTCGCGACGTGAGGAGAGGGGGTTTAACCCGGCCCCCGCTCCTCTCGACCACGCTAGCGGGGCTGACGCCGCGGAGGGGCGACAACCCCTACCCTCCGTGCTGTACGGGGTCCCCCGCGGCACCCCTCCGCGTACCACCAGACGTCCTCCTCCTCCCTCCCTCCTCCTTCTCCTCCTCCTCCTCCGCCCTCTTCCTCCTTCTCCTGCTCCGTCACTTCCTCCTCCTCGTTCTCCTGATCCGCGTCCTCATCCGCGTCCTCATCTTCGTCCTCCTCCCCTCGCTTGTTCGCTCGCTCGCTCGCTCGCTCGCTCGACTCGAGGCCCTGGTCCTCGCCAATTCTTCGGCCCCCCACCATTTCCTCGCTAGTGGCCCCCAACCCCTGGTTTAGCTCTTTTCCCCCCTTGCCCTGGCACCCTTGGTCTCGACCGTGCACCGCGCTTCGGCTGTTCCCCCTTGCTCGTCTCACGAGTCTCATCCATGCCGACCAATCGCCCTCCTTCCTTTCCTCTTTCCTACTCGCCAACGTTGGCCCATCCGCTTATTCCTCTCTCTCTTTCTCTCTCTCGCTCGGTTCTCTACTTCTTTCTGTTCTTTTCTTCGCTTGACGCTCTTCTCTCTTTCCTTCTTTTCTCCTTCCCTCGCTATATCTCTTCTTTTTTATTCCGCTACAACTCGTCTTCTCTCTTTCTCTCTTCTCTTCTTTTTGATCCTTACTTATCCACGCTTCCTTCACTTCCACCTCTTCCGATCCTCCTCTTTCTTTCTCTCCTTTCTTTCTCTTTCTCCCTCGCTTTCTCCTTATTTCTTTCTTCCCCTTTCGACCGTCTTCTTTCCATCGTTCCTCTCCCGTTCTTCTCGTCTCGTCTCATCTCATCTCATCTCTGCCGTCAGCCTCCGAAACGAAACGAACGAGTCTCGTCTCTTCTCTTCTCTTCTCTTCTCTTCTCTTCTCTTCTCTTCCCTCTGCCGCTCTCTCTCTCTCTTTCTGCCTCCCCGTTTCTCTCGCTCTAGCGCAAGCCGACTATCTTCTTGTGCTGGTGTTTGACACCGCCAGCATCATGCCTTGCCCCCACCTGTCAGCCCTATTACCACCCTGCAGCGTCCGGTATTTAACCTTTACATAGCCAAACTTAAAAACGTAGCTTTAGCTGTACATAGTACGACCGATCTTCTTTTATCATCACAACCCTACACGCAACATTTTACGTCATCGTTTATCATTTTCGTGATCAACTCTTTCGTGATCAGTGAGACATATGTGTCCCACTAAGAATTTCTCTCGATAAGTTGATGGGATGCCCCCGTTCCACCCATAATCCATTCTGATATCTTACTTATATGATGCAAAACAAATTAATATAATTATGAAAGAATTAATATCGGAAGAAAACCTTTCTACCTCTCTCGCTTGCACTCTAGAGCGTAATCGGTAATGATATTTATTCTATTGTTAATTCAGTTCCTTTTGCAGAAATCAGTAAATTATCAGTCGTATTAATCTATGCGAATATCTTTTTAATGTTACTTGTAATTCTAGATGCATCTATGTCAATACGCTGCAAGGTGTTTCCTTTTGATAATTGTAATCCGAATGTATCTTTAGATTAGAACGATAAACGGACGAATACAGATTGTCGTCCTTCAATCGTTTAATCGAGCAGACCGCGATCGACGTTCGCTAGCTGTTCATTAAGATAACGAGTTCGAGGACTTGGCAATACTCTGCAGGTTCTCATCAAACATCAGTAAGCAATATGTTTTAGAGTATCTGTATAATGCAGAGTTGGGTAGTAATTAGTTAAAACGTTAAAAGTTAAAAAAAAAAGTTAAAAAGTTGATAACTTTTAACTTAGTTAATTTTAATGCATTATAATTTTTAACTTAATTTAGTTACTTTTAATTTATTAACTTTTTTTAAATTAGTAATTTTTCTATCTCTTTTAATGCTAATATTTTTTTTTCTGTAAAGTCAAACATTAGAGAATTAATTTAGAAAAAGTTCAATGATTTTATGATGAGAGATCTGTAATAAAAGTAACACCATACGGTAGCCAGTTTTTATTGACTCGCTAGATTTTGTCAATTCCCGCTTATATTTAAATCACACTAATTGTAGGTATCATAAACATTATATTTCAGCAACATAAATATGAAATGAGTCTTAGATGAGAAATTGTTGTAGAACAGTATACTGCACATCCATCCATTTGATAAATTTTTATATATATTTTTATATATTTTTATATATTTTTTGTAACAAATATCAAATCGATGTAATCGTAAACATGCATGAGCAGACGTTTCAGAAGTTAAAGAAAGTTAGACAAAGATTAAAGAAAGAGAAATAATGCAAACATATACCTTTCTCTCTCGCAAGAGTTTGATAAAAACGTCTTATGATGTGACTCTTATTATATATAAGTAACTTATATGTGAATATAAAATTAAATTTACCTAATAATCTATATTTGTAAGTTATTTAAAGTATCTCATGTTAAGAAAAATTGGGACATTCTGATCTCAAAAATAATTTTTTTCAAAATTAACTTTTCTTTAAACTTAAGTTAGTTCAATCTTAACTTAACTTTTTTAAAGTTAATTCTTTATTCCTTCAACTTTTAACTTAATTTTATTAATTTTATAAGCCATTAACTTTAATTTAATTTAGTTTAAAAAAAACATTAACTTCCCAACCCTGAAGTAATGCTACAAACGCTTGGAAATGTTCAGATCACGATCTTAACTCATCTATTTTACATTACTAATACAATTTTAGCCAAAAATATTAGATATCTTATTAACTATCTAAAGTTTTAACTCAAAGATTGATTTATAGCATTTGTTGTAAAATATCTTTTGTTTTAAGAACACTTCAAACTTATGTATAATGCCGGCGTTACCAATAAGTAATAATGCAGATAAAAGAATTATAGATAAATGAAAAATAAATAGTACCTAATATTTTTAGCCAAGATTTATACATCGTGAATTTTTCTTTATTTTTCTTTAGTTGATAAGACGAAATAATACGGAACAATTAATTACAATCGGAAATTCTCTCTTATTGTTTTTGCATTGAGGGAATATCTATTTGAAGATAACATTTTTGATTATTTTGATGTTCGCTTTGCTAAGAATTTGTAAGAATGTCTAGCTCAATGTTCAAAAAAATCCGTTTTATTTTATGCAACATGTCATATGATCTCGTAAAACAAAAAATTTCAAGAATTAAAGACTGTAAATAGAATCGTTTTGGATAAATAATGACTCAAAGCAATAATACAATGTTAAGCTAACGATAAACTAGCAGTTGATGGTTTAATATAGTTTGTAGTATTATATTCATAATAAAGAAAGAGAGAAAGAGATGTCTTAACCATCAATTAGATTCGTGGATATAGGCTTATCACGATATATTGTCGAATATATCCAACGAGATGGTCAATTAAGAGATGGTCGAATAAACGGAAATTCGCAAATGCGTGATAGTAATCAATCTGGTCCCGACTTCCGGATTTCCACGCGATATAATTCACACTGTAAACGAGATTTGTGAGACGATCGTGACACTTACAGCCTAAAATTCTGCGCTTATACCAAACAATTGAGGCGGCGTGAACAAACTACCGTTACTCTTTCGCGCAGGCGGAAGCCCATAAACGAAAACAGATTATTGTGGGACGCATGAAAGCACAGCAGAAACCATTTGGCAAAGAGCTATGCGATAATTATATTGTAATCGCTCGTTTTGTGTATTTCATTACGTAAAATGAAATTCTGTTCGATGGATAAAGTACCTAAGGGGATGATTCATAATACTAATACGAGTATATACAAGAAATATCAATTTGATTGAAGAATGCCAAATAGTAATCAATTAATAGAAATAGTTCTATTTTTGGTCAATGTATTTGGTCAATCTTAGTGCTTAATAATATTGAAAACACTAACATTTGCTTGAATCGAAAATACGATTTTATTTCCATTAATTGATTTATTCTCGTCAGTCTAATTTCGATTATGTTATAATCGAATTGCCAAATATTAAATAATATTTTAAATAAGTGATGTAAACTAATGTTATAAATTATGTTATAAATATGAAAAGTTGAAAAATATCTCCATTATAGACACAAAAAATATTTTTAAAGTTTTATGCAGTTGATAATCTAGTATTCACACACAAAAATTAACATACGCTGTGTACAGCGTTGCGCTGTTTAGGCCCGGTTGCACCAACGTTATACTTTGACTTTAAGCGAAACTTAAAATTCTCTCTTTCTTTTTTTAAAGTGAAAAAGAGACAGAGAGAGTTTTAAGCCTCACTTAAAATCAAAGTAACAATCGGATCTTAGTAATGCAAAGGTGTCTATGGCAGCCTGTTATAATCTTTATGATTTATATTTGGCAATAATTGAAAAATTTAACATGCAATATTGCTTCAAAAATTATTAATGCGTTTGAAAAAAAAAACTTAAAATCAAGAAATATCCATTAAAAAGAAATGTGTGGTTGAAAATCGAAAAATAAGAATTCTAGTAGATTCTACCAGAAATATTGTATCAATCGTGGTATCAAGAATTACGATTATTTCAATTAGAATTCTAGATTTATAATAACCAAAAAATTCCGATTAGTCCATTTTCCGCCAGAATCACTATTTAATCCAAACCAAAAATCATTTTTTCCAGTGCATTTTTATCAACTACGAAATTTTTTATTAAACGTTTACAGTAGAAAACACTTCGATCAGATAAGTTAAGAAAGAGAAAGAATATTTGGTATGATATATTACTGCGAATACAACAATTCCAATGCAAATACGAGAAATATGATACATGGTCCTCTTACATAAGATGGCCAAACATTCAAGAAAGTAGCAATAAAAATTATCGATGTAGGTGTGAACGATTATCGATTCACCTTGCTCGCATAAAGCCACGATGAGAGAAGAGCTCATCGCGCGTGATGCAAGCACCATTATATCGAGTACCGCTCGCCTGGTGTATACTTTGTTACGCAATATCTCGAATCTGTAGGAATTTGCAGCCGTCGTCTTATTGTCTCCTTCCCTCCCTCTCTTTCTCTCTCTCTTTTTCTTCCGAGACAGGCGTGACTTGTTGCGAACGCCGGCTTTCTTGACGTCTGGAAAAGGTGAATCGAACCGGATCCACAAACGACTGCTCGAGAACATTTGATTTGCTACGTTTTGTATCGCTGGCATGCGAAATTTTGTTCGGCGAAATTTTAAATGTAAAATGGCTGCTTTATACGCGTCATCATTGTCACCGTCATTATTATCCCGCTGAGATACATACCGGTGCTCTACACGTGCAATCTCTGAGTCGTTAATCTCTGAGAGACGTTCAGTAACATCGCGATACTATTAATCGCGCCATCTCTGACACACATCGCAGAATATTTGCGTTCTGATTAAGCGAGAGATAAGATTATAGTTTATATCGGGGGCAAGATATTGCTGATCTATGCGCGTTTCGCATCAGGCTCGCGTTGGATTCGGCGATGGGAATAATCGCGAATTGAAAGTCACCTTTTGGCTAAAGAAAAAAAAGTTGCACGTTGAGTTTGTCATAGTCAAAAACAAATGGTGAGAACAACTTGGTAACAGCTTGGTAAGAATTACGAAACAGACGTTTGTATTAATGGCCATGCAAAAATTTGTATAAATTAATATTTGAATAATAGGTTACTTTGTGTAAAAATTCAAATATTTTTTTGTGATAAAGATATATTGTATTACCAAACAATAAACCAATCAGTAAACCGGTATATTAATGGCACCATAATCGATTGATAAATATACATTCAATACGATTGGGATGTCAGATATATATTCACAATCAGATAATTCAATTCGGTTATCACGTCGCCTGTTCTTCCGGTTTTGAAATCTCGTCAGATTTTTGCCTTTATGTTTTCATTTGCGAAGTTGTCTTGTGTGAACTATCTTCTGCAGAAATATTTTGTATCGATTGAACCTTGATCTGAGAATGTTTATTCGAGGAAGTAAAATTTTTTCCTTGGAGGCTATCCTCGTTCATTGTTGTGACAACTGATACTAAATACAATTAATATACGTACATGTAATGTTGCAGATAATAATACTTTTATGTCTTAATATGTCGTAAGTATTATACTTCCTTTATTTTATTCTGATGTGACAAAAGATACGTGAAAGAAATATAATTATAAAATGGAGAATAAGATGATTCTCAAAATATCTCTTCAAAATATTTGATCAAGAGCGTTTTAATACTTTCTGCATTAATATCAAACTATTTTAATATAAGAGAAAAAGCTCTTTAATCGATCAAAGCCGTGTAATATTTCTAATTTTTAAATACATTTTTTAATTCTATAAATTGCTCGTCGATTTGATTGTCGCAGTTGAAACTCAATCCTAAATGTAACCAGAGTATTTTAATATTCTATCACAAATTGAATTATTCATCAATTTTTAATCTTAAAAACACTGCAAGAATTAATTTATTGCGGAAAAACTTCATCTTTTTATGGCTTTACACTCTTAACAAATCACTATCAAATCACGAAATTTGTTACGTAACGTTTCATAATATACAGCATACAGCATTTTTAAGTGAAATATTTCGAGTGTACCTTCGGATATAACGAAGACTTGAATTTATTTATCTAGTGACAATTTATTTATCCGACATTCGCAAGCGATCAAAGTCGATCAAACGCGGTAGTCTAGCGTTAAATGTGCGGTGGAAGGATACACGATCCTGCGCGTTCGCGATGTTATTCGAAAATTCCGATGTTCCGAGAGCAAGGTGCGGCGGTCCTTTGCACGAGGCTCGCTAGCAGATTGGGCAGGATGGCTTCCTGCAAGAGAGTTTGCTAGTCGATCGGGGGCCATGAACCTCGAACAGGTTGGCCCCTTGGACATTCACCTTCTGTGCCGCTTCAGCGTTTCGTCCGCCCTCCCTCTCGTGTTCTCACAGTTGCTGCACCTCTCGCTTCCTAAGGGTACGTTCGCCTCTACCCTGTCCTCGCCCTCCTCCTCCTCCTTGGCCCTTCCAACCGCTGTTCCTTCTCTCCCTTCCGCAAACCACGCTACTCTATTTCTCTTCTATCCACCCATCTTTACACGTCCATTCGTCTCAATATATACGCATCCATTCGTTGCAACGTACATTCGATCAGTGCATTTTTGCGCTCGATCAGCCTCTTCTTGTCAGCCTCTTTCTTTCTTTCTTTCTCACCAGCGATTATTTCCAGAAACAAAGAATATATACGAATACACTTGCAAAACTCACGCATTAGGAGAAATCGGGACTGGTTGTCACTGGTTTTTGCTTAGTGATTTTTAGAAAAAAGTCTGGATGTCTGATTTTGAAATATTATAATATATACGTTATTATATATCTACCTCCTTTAGAAAAAAATATCTTGAATCATCGTACAAATAAGTTATTTAATTTTAAATGAAGCTGCAAAAATGTGTTCCAAGGTTGGCAGTAGCATATTTGTAGACAACACATATAAAAAATGTAATTTTTATTTTACTATTAGTTCTAATTTTAGGAAATAATAGTAATTATGGTGGTATCTTTTTGGAATTCCACGTTTAGCGCATTAATCACGCAAGCGCGTACCTGGTCATAAAATTTTTTGCTTGTGCGGCATATCTTTTTTTTTTTTGCGCAATATATACAATCCATTGTGAAATTACGACATGCCGTGTCAACTAATTCTATTCATCGCGCGGTATATAATTTCGCAAGAAATCTCGTATTGCACATTCTGTTATCTTCCGTTTATCTAGTCAGGATTGGATTTCATTGGGCAACGAGATCAATAACGTTGAATATTAACATTAATTAATTACTAATTTCGATAGTTACAGTAGATAGCTATTGTCAAATTTGTTGTAAAATTTTTCATATAAAGTATATTATAAAGAAAAATAAAAATTGATACGAGCTGCGTCGAACGAACTGAATTATTTTCTGCAACCTCGATCGAATGACGCAAAGCGCATTATGAAATTTTTGAAACAGACTCATAGAGGACAATTTTTAAACGCGTGTGCAATTTTTACGATCCGCAAATGGCATACATCAACGGATTTAGGCGTGCAAAATTAACCGTTTCGATAGCTAAATAATCGTTGCACGATCAAAATATTTGCAATATCATTGAACATATCTCAATGAAGTTAAATATAGTTAAATATAACGGAAGATGAAAAATCTTTGTTCCACTTTCTCGTGAAACGAGAGTCGAATCAAGATTACGTGTCTATAAATTTTTCTTATTTACAATTGCACAATATTGTTTCGTAATATTCTAGTAGACACACGCAAGAAAAAGCTTCTTGGAAGTGAAGTCTGCTTATCAGATTACTTCAGATTACTAAGAAAATGCTTTTTGTATATGCCTACTGGAACATTATGAAATAATATTGTAATCATAAACAAATTTATTCGAGATGAGCTTATCATTAGATTATGAGAAGAGCTTGTCATAGATATTGTATTCTAACGAAGTTCATGATGCAATACTATGTAAGAAAGCTTATACGAAATATTTGCAACGCATTTATCTATCGTAATATTAAAATTAAATTTTGAAATATAATTTTGGAATAACGACCGATTTCAGAAGAATGATAGTATAATATTCTTTTAGAGTCTATCCTTTTTCTTTTTTTTTTTTTACATTTTTTTACGCTCATTTTTTGTAAGCAATTCTAAAATGATAATTTTTGAGTTATGTCGTTGTTGCAGCAAATGAGCGATGTATGAACGAAATGTAAATTCTGTGACTTTTGATTAGTGTCTTATAGAATTATTCAACATCATTTCGTGCCTCGTATTTAAAGTAGTATCTTAAACGCATATTTTTTTTCATTCTCTACAAAATAATTATATACTTTGTTTTTTTTTTTTTTTTTTTACAGAATAGTTACATACTCTGTTTTTTCCTCTGCAGAATAATTTCGACCGCCTTAATTGTAAGAGATGACGCGGTTCCCCCCCCCTCCCCCCCCCGTTTGATTTTCCTTCTACGCCGCTGAAATCGGCCGCTTCCAATTCAATCGCGCGAGATCGTTACGACGCCGACGAAGCGAAGCTTCATGTCAAAGTATGCCAATTATTGCGCGATGTCACTTTTGTTATCATTATGCTTTCAGGGAAGCATTTCGCAAAGCATGAGGTAATACAATAACAGATACGAGGCAGCCAGTGTCACGCGCCGAAAACAATCTAAAACACTTTCGGTATGATATATATATATATATAATATTGCCAAATGTGCTACATTACGGTAACATTTTGAATAACATATATAACGCTTAGAATTATAATGATTTAATAATTTCCGTTTGAGGTGAAGTTATACTTTTATATAAATCATTGATCGTCAAATAACGTGCATTCGCAGCATTTATACATTATAGAAAATTAATTATGGAAAATTTTATACGCATACATGTATACTAATGTATAACGCGGTAGATTACGCAATTACAACAGAGAATATTTTTGCTGTTTTCCGTCCTATGCGCGCACGCGATTCAGTGCGAAATAATTAAAACCCGGAATACTAAATTCGTCTCTCTCATTAAAGACATTTAATTAAAATGTAATTTCCATTTGTACAAAAAGAAGACGACCAATTTGAACCGCGGGAAAACCGATCGCTTTAACATTGATATCGCATTGATGCGATGTACACGCGTGTACACGCCTTAACGGGTGCAATATAATAATCGGCGGGACGATGATCGTTCTGAGGGTCGATCACAATTGATTCCAGGTTTAGTCTCTACGAGATTATGGCGATGGGATGACAGTGCGTGAGAACCCGCCTTTCCGGACGCAAATGACTGGGGCTAATGGATGATTATTATGCGCATCCTTGCAAATTTGACCAGGTAACGTTTGTTAAGCACGTCCGCGTGCATCGGACACCGGCGAAAAACGTCGTGCGTACGTTTCGTGGGGTAATAATACGATGCGGTAGATGTAAGATAGTTATAATTAGGCACTTATTCGATCTAGCAACGTGCTGGTTACCCATGTGAACTTCCTTTTTGGCAATTCGGATACGCCGAAAAAAAAAAAACGCGAAACCGTTGTTAGAGCGTCGCTACGGGCCCGCAAATACTGTATAACTGAAATTCTGCGCGCAGTCGTACGTGTGCATCGATAACTCTCTTAATTAGCGCGCGTTAATTAAGAGTGCAACACTTGTACAGATTTACTCTTCCTACGTTTACGTATAAGCTCTTTTAATCTCTCTCTTGTGACCTTTATTGCATTAATGCTTTATTGGCATTAATTATTGTATCCGAAATACTTTGTTCTGTCTCAAGAAGTGCCCTCAATCGTACTTTTTAGCAGATTAACGGTATCTTTCCGTGGTGAAATTTGCGCTTTGACTCTCAAGTTAAGAAACGTATCTCTCCTTGAAGTTCTCCTTGAACGTACCTTCTCCGGTATGAACTAGACGTTAAGAATATATTGTAATAACTGTTAATTTACAGTTACATATGTTAGAAAAATCAGTCTCGTTAAAATAAAATACGATTTCGTATTAAATGAGAGTAGTACACTTTCCTTAATTATGCGCATTCTTGAGCGCATACCTAATTAATTAGACAAAATGTAAGATCCACTTTGTTGTAATAACAAATTCAAATAAATTTAATTTAACCGAAAGCGAGAAAATATGAAGGATGTTACAGAAATAAGTATGTTAATCAAATATATACCAAGATGTATATGATAAGTCGGAACAAGTTTCGACTTAATTATAATTTTCATCAGCCGCAAGGTAATTAATTAAATATCATTTCAAAATTCGGTATTGTAATTCTTGAATTATGTACTGAAATTTTTAAGTAGATTTCAGTTTTATGAAGGAAATTATCAAGTCTCTCCGATGTGAATTTCACGAAATACTATCTACACATTTATCCACACGATGCGATGGCGCGCTTTTACTTGCTACCTCGCTGGCTGTCCCAAATTTTCCGTACAGATGACCTACGTCACGCGATTATTCAGTTAATTAAGTCGGTAGGACTAACATCTGCCCTTATTTCTCTCGCGATGTGAAACGTGTGCCAAAAAGAGGACACCAAACGGACAGAAAGGGTTCATTGTAACGTCGCGCTATTTGGAATTACGACTGGTATTGACTCCTCCTTTGAAAAATTATATTAATATCCTACACGAAAGATTTAATACCAATTTGATGTCACGTGCGGCCGTTTGTCATCCGACGTACTTATATCCGCGCACCTGTTTTGCGCAAACAGACAACAGCAACCTTAATGCAACAGGATGTGTTTGAATACCGATATACACGGTATCCTCTATATTTTCCATAAACGCTTAATTTCTAGAATTCGATCGGACTGAAAAGGAAGCGGAAACGAAAGTTTCTACACCGAAAGGCGTTACGATATTCAATGCGACAATATTATCCCGACAGATACATTTAAAATCATCCGCGGTCTGTCGCGCTGTGTCACTGTAACAAAAAAAAAATTAACGAAAATAAAAGAAAAGTAGCATATGTTGTTTGAAAATTGAAATGTCGCAGTGATATACGATTTCTCGGCAAATTTTGTACCGAATAGTTACGGGCTTTTATATTGGCCATCGGAGGCCGATAGAATTATTCCTTTTTTCCATTCTACTAATTCAGCAATATATTATTGTGCCTAATTATGCTACTTTGCCTATTCTGTAAATATGAGGCCCATTAACACGTGTTCATCAGTACGGATACTCCGCAGACGATTATTCACACGCCGGTTCGGGCATTATGTGAAGCGATCATTACGGCGAGACGCGACCAGACGTCTTGACCTTCGTCTAAATTCACGTCAGTGACCGTAACGCGAGTCTAATACGAAAGAGAAATGAATCGTTCTGGTGGGGAGGAGGAAGGCCAAGCAAGTAGATACTTTATCGGCGATGAACGAGCGCACTGGCAAGTGAATAGGCAAAACGACTGATTTAGGCTTTGCGTTTAAGAGAGAAAAGAAATGAGAAAACCATTTATAACAAAGATATTTATTTCTAAGGATATTACATAAAAGAGAGAAAGCACTGGGAAAAATTTCTAGTTGAAAATGAATGAGCCAAAAGATTCTGATTATATATTAGCTAGAATTATAATTGTGTCAGTTATAATTATAATAGATTCAAAACTAAAAAATTCTGATTTGTCCATTATCAACCAGGATTTTAATTAATTATAATTAAAAACATTCTTTTTTTCCAGGAAAGGAAAAAGAGTCGTATAAAATGTTTTTATATACTTTATCAGATCTTTATAAAAAGTATTTTGTTTATTTTAGATGTATATACGGAAAGAACAATTTTCTGACGCGTCTAAAAATTTAACTATATACATACAATTTTAAAAATAATTTTGTTGGACCATCAAAATAATGGCGTTGGAATCTTAAGCATGATAAGCAGTATTGGAAAAAGTTTTAACACGCTAACAACCAGTTTGAGCATCCTACACAATGTTGTACGGTACCTAAATTTACGTACCTACGAACTGTAACAAGGTACTTTTTTTCTGATATTTCTTGTGTACCGATATTTATATTTAGGTACATTTTAGGATGATACTTTCTTGCACTCAGACAATTGTGTCACACACACAAATTTATATTACATATTAAGATCGTCATATTTAGAAGATCAGTTTCTCGAATTATCACCGATATTTTTGAGTCCGTTTATTATATCAAGTTGTGTAGAGATATATAAAAAGCCAAACACAGTCTCTGAGTGTGTATAAATAAATTTATTAGAATGTAACGTAAAAGAGAAGTCGTAAATTTCGATCTTAATTTTTTAGGTCATCATTAATATAATTTAAGCAACGATTTTTAATATCAAATAAAGTTGAAATAGAAATCACAATTAAAATAACAAAACACACACATATATATATATATATATATATATATATATATATTAATGATGACCTAAAAAATTAAGATCGAAATTTACGACTTCTCTTTTACGTTACATTCTAATAAATTTATTTATACACACTCAGAGACTGTGTTTGGCTTTTTATAGACATTTTACATTATTAATTTATTTAATTTATTGAAGCATTTCATATTTTATTATATTATTTTTTAATAATGAGTGAATGTTAATAATTGGATTATTTGAATAAAACTAATTAATGGCTTTATAAGTGTTACTTCATTTTATTTTATATTTTATACTTACTTGCACAGAATATTTATGTATGTACATATAAAATATACGTACAATAAGTAAATATTACGTGCAGATACATGAAAAACATGAATCATATCTAACAAGTAAGCTGTCGTCATTTTGACATCAAAATAACGTTAAATACGTTATTTTATCGTCCAAATATATATAAGGGAGGAAGTTAAAATATATACAATACATAAAACTTTTTTGATTAGGAATAAAATAGCAACGCTATAAGATCGCATTGTACCCGATATTCATGAACGATATTCATGATAAGTTTCTTTAGGCCTGTTTTGATTTTTCATGCTCAAACCTAATTTTTGTACACATTTGTCAAATCCATTACCAAATGTATAATAGATGAAGAGAACGAATTTTGTCCGGCGATTTTTTTTTTCTAACTGGATGCGCGCTACTTCGTAATTCGAACCGCTCGCAAGCCTCGTGGCAAATAAAGCCAAGGACAACTGAATCGCGGTTGAATTGTTTGCTTTTTCGGTTTGTATTAGGAAATTTACGAGTCCGTGAGGAATTTTTGTGGTAACCGCCCACGATCGAGATTCGGGATATTGAACCGACGGTACAACTGACTTGGCGACGCGTCATACATGTATACCGATCGCGATTATTGCCGTGCGACTGTGGTTACCAGCCCACAACTATACTCTTTTAAGAATACGTATAATAAAAACATTTTATATTTGTGTTAAAACTTGTCCTCGTTTTTTGTATTAATTCTTCACACAATATTTGATTGAACATACGATGAATATAAATGTTATACAAAAGAATTCTCTCTCTCTCTCTCTCTCTCTCTCTCTCTCTCTCTCTCTCTCTCTCTTTCCTTGATGTGTTGATATCATTTTTATTTCAAATTTTTAGATTTCAATATGGATTAACAATTTATTTGTAAAATTTTATTGCGCACCTCCGTTCGCGCTGAGTTTCATTAGCCCAGATTTAGTTTGTTTTTTATTATTTTAGGATGAATATGTTATTTCCTAACATATTCGTCTTATATTAAATTGACACAAAAATTAGAGCACTTGGGACATGTGAAATATGTTAAATTTAATACAAGTTTTTCAATTATGCATGCATTCTTTTCGAGGTTGTAAAATTTCTGATCATTAATTAAAATTGTATTTTATTAAATACCTATATTTAACGTATAAAAAAAATTATCCCCTCCTTCCGCACAAATCATCACCTTTTTTCAAAAAGTATACGTATTTTTTCCTTATAATTCAGATAAGATAATCTTAC
The DNA here is from genome assembly GCF_024713525.1 of Acromyrmex echinatior. Lineage (NCBI taxonomy): Eukaryota > Metazoa > Arthropoda > Insecta > Hymenoptera > Formicidae > Acromyrmex > Acromyrmex echinatior. Next base: position 10,874,136 of record NC_141856.1, on the reverse strand, counting down.
GTGTAACTATAAAAAAAACATTGAGACTTATTATCAAATTCATTTAATTCACAGGAAATTCAGCCATTCGAAGATGTCTGATATCCAACTTTTTTCCTCTCGACTTACAATCAAAAGCTGTCAAAAATGCTTCAACGTTACGAGTATGTGAAAAGATGAATTTTAATTCTCTACAATAGAAACTATTGAGCGAAAACTAAGCTCGACTAACAATAAGTTATGGGATACTTTGCATAAAACAAAGAACAGCTCGACAACAAGCATTGGTATTTGCACATACGTCACGTCACTTTCGTGTTTCGCGAAAGTGTATAACAGAAATATAGTGAAACAATTTTCGACAGTATTCTGCACATCATTTGTAACGACCCGGCCGGTTGTGCACTTCCTATACGCCCGCCCATCCGGACCGTGTACAGTCCCCGTAATCTTCCTTTTTATTATTTCATTTCGGCCGCACGTCCTAACGCGCGTCTTCCGCCTTTGCCCAAAGCGAACTTGACTGCGCTTCTACGCACACGCACGCACGTCCGTGTTACGTACCAGGAAGCATGCGTTTGCATTTTGTGGAAACGCCGAATGAGTCCAACGCGTAAAAACCGATAAAAAGCTCAATGTATAAAATATATAATGGCGCGTGAGGTATTCTTTGAAGATTTGCTTTGGTTTAAAAATAATGAAAGACGCGCTTGCATGTAAATCTGAGAATTCTTTTCAACCGTAGACGTTATGCTGTGCGTAGTAAAAACTGTTTAATATTTATCTATTAATTATTCATTTTTATGATATTTTATGATATTTATTATACACACATATTATATCTTTAAAAATAACACATTTTTAAAGATATAATAAAAAATGTGTAAATTCAAATAATATCGTGTTTCTGATGAAATATAATTTGAAAATAGTACATGAATCGTTATCATGTCTAATGAATTATACATTTATTATAACCCGAGATTAACCTGATTTTTTTTTTTACGTAAATGATCTGTCCGGGGTGTTTTACACTCTAAATCATTAGTAATAACAATATATTGTATATATTATTGATCGTTTTCAAATTTATTAATATTTGAGAACATTATGGATGTGGATTTAATCACAATTTTTTGAAAAAAGTAGGGAGGGAGGAAAAAGAGGGGAGAGGAACCAAATGATATTAAATTATATATTAAATGGAATGAGTACGTTAAGTAGCTTATTATCAACACAATATCTCTCAAAAATAAATATTTAAATTAATATAACACTTTTTTATTGTTGGTTTTCAAATTGTATATTTAAAGGTTCGTAAAAGAGTAATTATAAAAAAAAAAAGAAAAATATATTAAACAATATCCATACAAAACAATAATATTTTACAATAATTTACATTTGTTTCGCCATTGCGGTGTAAAAATACTTTAGATGGCTATTCCTGAGATAATAAAATGCAACATTTCTACGAAATTAGGAGAATACTTTTTTTACTAAACTTACTATATCAGCAATTTTCTTCTGTATCTCATAAATAATTAAATAACCACGAATTGATAAAGCGAATAATTAAAAGTTGCAAAAGTAAGAAGAAAGGAACCCAATATTTTAATATATTGTATAATAATTAACATTATATCGATTCATTAAGCCTTTCTAACAGTTGATAACTTTCTAAATCTACTGATAGATTACAGAAACAGTCTCGAACATCGAACTTGCTTCACTCCTTTCCTGTTACTCCCAAGATAACGATAGCATTGTACTCCTCGGCGATACGTTTACTCGGAAATGATCGCGCATTCGACCAGCTTAATCAATCAACTTGATTATAACTATCAGACTATTCCGGGATGAAAGAGCGAACGACGCTGAATCCGCCATCGCGGATTTTCATCCCGTGATACCCGAGTAGCAACCCAGAGATACACATCGGTCAAGGTAAACAGGCGCGTTTTATTATTTGTCGGGCTACTTTGTTTGCGAACATTACGTATTCGCGCGACGATCATTGTAACCTCGGTTACGTATTCCCCGGGGTTGATAGTGGTGACGATGGCGGCGATATCCGCGCAAGCTGGGGACCGCTGATCATTGGGGAGAGGACCTCGCGAGGAGGAATCGAGGGGGGTGTGTAAAAGAGTGCGCGCGTACATCATCATCGTTGTTACTTGAACGTTTTTGTCACGGGGATGGTGGGGTCATTATGCGTTGGTAGAGGAAAGCACACCGAAAGAGCGCTAACCAATTCGTTTGTCGGCGCACGTTATGGTTTTACTCGCGAGAGGAAGTTGAGAGAGAGAGAGAAAGAGAGAGAAGGAGGGGGGGGGAGGAGAGAGAGAGAGAGAAAGATAGAGAGATGAAGAAGGACAGAGAGATGCGGGACAGAAGCAGACATGCGAGCGCGAGCGCACGCGAGATCGAAATGTTATTAATGCCGCGCCGCGCGATAGGAGACAAACAAAAATAATTAATATTTATCGTCCGCGATTTGCGCGTGTATGTCCAATCGAAACGCAATATTCCCTCAGGCGGCCTTCGCTAATGCAAACACATCGGGTCCGCGCAACCATCGCGAAATTCCGACCGTACGCCAATCGCGCTAATTCGATAATGCTGATCACGCTCAACAGTCCCGAGCAGCTCTTTTGCTTTTCTCCTTTTTTTCTTTTCACAAAACGGTTGCTTGATAAACCGCCACGCGCGCGCACACACACACACACGCACACACACACACGCACCCACACACACGCATCTGATAGATTACATTAATGTAATAGGAGAAGAAGAATCCGGTATTTTGAATACCGGAGTAAATGATAACGTTTCCTTTAAGGAATGGATCCTGTCGAGTTCGATATTCTTGACTCCAGTAGTTTTTATTTCTATGTAAAACAGAATTCCAGATAGAGGAATAACCTTCGGTTGGCAGTAGTCGATCGTAAAAAAGGCATTAATTATTAGTACAATAATTTTGATACTTGTTATTTGTTATATGGCGGAAATCATAAAATACAAAAGCATTTAATGATATTATTATATTATTATTAGTGCTGTATGATATCGTCGCATGTAGATAAAACTAGTTTAAAGGTTTTTCAGCGTACGCTAGCATAAGTTACAGAGAATACATTACGGGTCGCGTATATATCGCGGAATATATGGGAGGAAATTATTATCATCTGTAATTACCAATTAAAATTTGAAATGCGCAATATGCAATTAAAATTTTATACACGTAATAACCAATCCAGAAAATACATTTTGTAAAATAAACTTAGGAATTTTAAAAGCATTCGACATATTGGATAAATATGTGACGACGCATAAATATGAAAAAATTACGATTTCAAAAAGAGGGGAATAATGTAAAGAGAGAGAGAGGTAAATAGAAAGAGGGAGACAGAGAGGGAGGACAAGTTTGTTATTTACGCAACTTCAACATTTATAAAAATGATTATGCTTTCCTGAAACTTCAATTTAAAAATTATGCATTTATGAATCTAAAGAATTTTCCACTGTTACATAATAACGTTTGAGGAATATATATCGCTTTTATGCTAATGTGCGAATTTATTTTGTAGTCCTGAAATGTGCAATATTACTTATACCGTAAAATATCATACAGTAAAGTAAATTGGAAGAGAATTTACATTGTTTGAGGTACATATCATTCTGAATTTATCGTCGCATTTACTCGAGTCACTTATATATATTTCATCATTCTGCCCTCTTTTCATTCACTGATCTTTTCGTTACCCTGCAAGAAGCAAGGAATTATCAAATGTATCACAAAAATTCATACACAAACAATTATTCAAGGAAATCCTATAACGTATTTTTAGATAATTCTTATTTAAGTATTTAAGTTACTTAACTCTATTAGAAAAGAATTAAAATAAATATCGAGAAGGACGATAAAGTGGAAACAGAAAATGAGAACTGGAAATCTTTACGGAGAAATTAAAGAAAATTGAGAATAAATAAAAATGCCAATGCGATCCAACACTGAATGGACGTGTACGTAGATAAAACTTATTGTTTAAAGATATAAGTGAAGAAAATGTAAACATTTCGATCCTTTGTTTCGAATCTTCTTCATTACAATCATTAAACAGTACGTATCGAGTTAATTATAAAATTACATTAGCGAAAAATTTGATAAATTTGTTATCAAATGAAATGAGCTGCAGAAATCGTTTACATTTCCTTTACTTATATCTTTAGACAATAAATTTTATGTACCTACGCATACATCTGTAAGCATCCCGTGTTGACACGATTGGTATTTTTATTGTAATTGATTTAATTTTCGTTAGGACCTTAACATCTTAATAATTTGGAAAATCGAGAACTTGTAATTTTGCAGAATATAGAGTCCCGTTAATTTCTCTTTCATTTCTCTTACATTTCGGGAAGGTGGATACGATTCGTCATGACAGATACGAGACGCCGAATACACGCTGGCACCCGGGTTCGTTCCGCTCTCAGGTCTCATGGTGGAGCTCGGCCTGGCAGGATGCAACGAAACAATTGTCGAGAGGAAGAACGAAAAAGAATTTTTACCGTGCCTACGAAACCGTGACCAGGCCGGGCCAAAATTCACATTGCGTTAGCTTTACATTGTACGTCGCTTGTCCGCGCCCGAGACTGCCCCGAGTGCGCGTTCTCTTTCCGGCCTCATTTCTCCTTTCCTTCCCTCTTCCTTCCTTTCTTCGCTCCTTTCCTTCTGGCTTTTTTCCGTTTCTATTTCATCATGCCGAATGGCATTGGATTCTCGCGCTAGCCTCTACGCCTCTACGCCTCGTTCGGAAACCGCAGAAATTCCTCAGCGACGGGTTTCTCTTCAATTCGCAACAAAAAGATGCAGGCAAATGGTTGAGACGCACGCTGATTGAGAAACACTCAGTGAGCGTAACTCTTTGTGAATGTAGATCTAATTTCATTCTGTCACTATTGTTATGAGAAATTCCAGGAGAAGGTGGACCTATCTTTTTCATTATGTTTATGTCTCGTGCATGAGTGAACGGGACAAATGAGAATAGCGTAATCTTATTACTTACATCGGATGAATCTTATCTTAGAAAAAAGAAAATTAATTCATGAAATACGTCTATACTGCGAGATTTACTGTTAAAAAAAATTTTAGAATACGGTAAATTAAAGTTATACGTGCATAATTGGCAATTAATCTTCTCGCGCAGGAAGTCTCGCGTTATAAGTCAATCACGTTCAACATTAAAAAATAATATTTTAAAATAGACACACATTTGCGTCATGATTTAAAACATTGGACTGCCAATTTAAAATAACGGAAGACTAGTTTAAATTTCTTTTGCATTTTACATTAGTAGACAGAATGGCGTAAAGTGTCTAAACTAGGCTGGTAATAGAATAATAATAATAATTCTATCCGAACGAAGCCAACACGCCACGTGATATTCTCAAATGCCATAAAAATATCAATGTAGTATCAACGTATTATCCATTTGAATTCCGCGTGGAAAAGGAGAAACGACAGTCGCGCGTAATTCGTGCATCGAGAATTTTCTGTGTCGAGGAATACCGAGAAATTGTTAAATATACGTCGTGGTTTGTAGAAGATGAAACCGGCGGAACGAGTCAGAGCTATTTTCTTTCTCAAATCAAACATTCTGGAAATAAAGTTTCGGCGCGGTGCAACCAGTCGCGCGGTCGGTTGCACGAAGCACGTATAACGCCCGCTACATATGCACACGCGAGCGAACACGAGGCGCGCATGCACACGCACCGCAGTCACGCACGTTGCCCTACGAACACGAGGCGCGGCGACGCGGCGACGCGGCGACGCGGCGTTTGGCCCTAGAGGGTTTAAGGCCGTTGCATCGTAACGAAAGTTCGAACGTCCCAAACAGTCGGTTTAGACGGCTGCAATAATTCGTCACAAACGGAACGATTAACATTCTGCGGAGCTTTGCGGAATTTTAGAGAGATGTTTTATATCTCCATACTTGACGCTTTCAGCGAAAGAACATAATTCTTCATTCTGTGACTTCTATTTTATTTTATTTTAGCAGTTTCACGTATCGGCGTTTGCTAATAACGAATTGGTATCTAATGGATAATAATGAATTGATATCGTTTTGTTACAGTAGCATTAACGAAGCGCGTCAATCCACAAAATATTATAGATAGACTAGAAAATATTATAGATGTGAATAATTAAAGCGATTTACAAGTTCGTTTATTCATTTGAATAACAGCCGTTTGCTTAACCGGAAAATAATCTGCATGTACCTAATTCTTTTTGTACGTAAACGATCACCGGAGGTGTTTTTTTTTTACATCTTGATTAAAAGTAATTATTATTACATATTGTATATTATTGATTACTCTATAATTTATCAATATGTATTTGACATCATTATGTATATAGATTTACTTGATATTTAAAAAAATAAAGGGAAATAAAAAATGGATTCTTGGTTGAAGCAATTCTCAGTAAAAAAAAAATATATATATATATACTACGACTGAGCTGTTTTCGTACTACTAGTGTAAAAATCACCTCCAGGTTATTATTGCCGGGTTAACAACTTCTAAAATATCATGTATTTTTGCGCGAATAAAAAGTTGAAAACTTGGAAAAGATGCACTTTCCCGGATGTTCTCGCAACACGCTTTAACATGAAACTCATTACATTTAATTTACACAAAAAATATAAATTTCGACATAAAAATGATAATTTATTTTGACGTAAGACAAAAATGTCCACGAGATTCGGAAGTGAGGAAAATATCCGGATATTATGTCGTTTTCAGCAGCGGATGCTTCGAATGCACGGCATTCGGTTCCACAAAGGGCGTCAAATCCCGTATACGTGATGGCTAAGTCGAGTCAAGTAAAGTAAAGTAAAGTCACGGCGTACGGGAGTAACAGGGGCCAATGCACCGATGCCGTTGCGCGCTCTGGGCGGGTCCTTCGCGGGCAGGTGGTCCTCGGCTCAAAGAACTTTTGCCGGGGCATTGATCCGCATGAAACGCGGGACCGCGAACGGAGTGAGGAAACCTGCGTGTGCAACGCCGAGCTCCTTTCTATGCTCCATCACCGGCCACTGCGCCGTTCTCGGCCGTGTCCAACGCCGATAATCCTTTCGCGACGCGGGACGAAATTCGACGGTCCCGGGCGATTGAGGACGCGGTCTTCGTGCGAAACAGCGGACACCACGATGACGACGACGACGACGACGACGACGACGACGACGACGATACGGAGAAGCAGAAGGAGGAAGCGCGGAGGAAAAAACAATTCGTGCGCGCGATGGTAAAACGAAGCTGGTCGCGCGAGCTACAAAGTGCAGGCACGCTGAAATTGACCGAATTTCGCGTGAAATTCGAAAGCGCGATTCTCCGAGGCCTCTCAGAGAGGTTTCCTTCTCCTCCGTCCCGCGCCACCGGGGTGACTTTATCGGACGAAAGTCGCTACGCCGCGGCCGGAGAGGACGGGGAGGGGGGAGGGGGAGTAAGAGGAACAGAGGTTGTCTCGTATCATCTTGTGTAAGGATGATTTGACTCTCCTCCTCTGCCCTCCCTACGTCTACCTCTCCTACTTTTGCTGCACCGTTCGCCTCCTCCCGCGTCGTGCCCTCTTCCCTTCCCTTCCATCTCTCGCGAAACGTGGTAGAACGAGCTTCTCTCTTCCGTCCTCGATGCCGCTACCACGGAATTGGTTCCCTCCGGGCGTTTCGGCTTATGCCGAGAGAGTAACGTAAGTGCATTCCGCTCTTGTGCTCTCGCACGCCTCGCGATGCGCCAATTACTTTTAACCGATTTTCTTCATCGCGGCTCTTCCTTCACGTGTTCGATTGAACTTTTGCCTGCACCTAGAATCCCTTCTTCGATTTAATGCGATTTTTAATACATTTCCCGGTTATGTCACAATCCCTACGTCCGCGCACGGAAAGGAAGGTTTTATTAGAAATTTAGCTAGATACAGATCTAAAAATAATTTTGTTAGATTATAAATATAATTATGTAGGGCGCTCAAATTCAATATTGAAACGCCAAAACTTTTGCATTGCTCATCATGCTTAAAATATCTACGTAATTATTTTAATAATCTAACGAAATTGTTTTCAGATTTGTACCTATATAGTTAATTTTTTACATAGATACTTTAGCAAAATTGTTCTTTCCCGTTTAAGATAATCTACACAGCTTAGTACCCAATATAAGCTACTCGCTGTTTTGAATGGTATAGAATGGTATCTGTTTTTGAACAGATAGCATTAATAAGTTGTGAAGGCTGTCCGTCTGACTCGATTGCATCAGTTTATTGCTTAGTTTATTCATTTTGTTATTGTCAGTAAAGCAAAATGCAGAGCATTGCAATGTAGTCGTGATGTAATATTTTATATGTAAGTAATTGCTTTCTATAACTACATTATTGCTACCAAGAGATAGTTATTAATTTCTGTAGTTTATATTATTGTAGCTCTATATTGATATTTTACAACACTGTATTTATAATAATTTATATTTTTATCATAACATTTTATTTATAATCAAAGAGAAAAAACTCTTTGTAAAGTAGAATTAATATGCTAGCCATATTGTTATTTTTATTACTTTTATTACTTTTGTTATTTCAGATCATAGATTCTAATTCACCTGCATGGATGTAAATAGATAAGTAAATAAGTATATTGTTTGGAAAGTTTTTTGTATTTTTACACGTTAATAGACATTATGTTAATGAATGTATAATCTCATAAAAGTAATACTGGCTCACTTTATTTCTCTAACACTTTTACGAAAAAGAGAAAAATATAGACTTAGGCCAATATGATTTAAATATTTTTTTTTAACTTTCACTACTATATAAATATTTGAAAATGGCTTATATATTTTATAATGTTCAGAAATATTTCCTCTTTTGAATCTGATCATCCATTTTCGAGATTTTGGACTCAGTAAAAAATTAGAAAAAAATCAGAATACTTATGCCATATAGATTTGGTGTTATAAATTATCTCGCATAGTATTAAAACAAGGAACTAGTGTAAAAGATGCATGATGTTTATTGTTACTTTCTATTATTTATTATTTATGTGCGTAATTATTCCTTACCCTAGAATAAAATAATTACATGCTTCGTGAATCTTCTTTTGATTCAATCGACCTACATATGAAAAAAAAACTGGGTTAGAAAATTAACCCACTTGAGGAAGCTATAGCTGCTATTCTCATTCGGTGACCGCATCAGAATAAAACCTTTCACATTACAATATTTAGTTGGATTAATATGATAGCGAAAAATCGATGTCCAGAATATCAAGAATCAGAATTATTCAGAATGTTTCTTTGATGCAATGTCAACTTTTGTTAAGTTAATATATAAGTTAATATTATTTAACAAGAATATTAATATTAATTATTGATATTAATATTATTTTAAATAAAGTAAAGAAACGTCGAATACGATTGAGGTTTGATGCCTAATAACATTTCTGTGTAAATTTTTAAATACATTTTTCAGTTCTCTACACTGCATGCCGAACATAGCCGATCTCGAAGATGCAGTCTTAATTTAAAACTGGAATATTTCTATATGAATTTTTACATATATTTTTCAGTTCTTCAAATTGCCAAATGTTCCAATGAATATAAAGAACTCATAACTGAGCTACAAATTTTATTTATTTACAATTTTTATATAAAAAATATCTATTCATATATTTATTCATATATGGATTTTATTTATAAATATTTTATGATTACGAGTATTCATATTATTTAAACAAAATATAATAAAAAAAAAGCTTCAATAAGCAACTCTTTCTCCTTAAGTTTAAGCATAATGATCTGTAATATTCAGATATGCTTTTGTGATGAAAGGTAATTTATTTTATGCTTTCACGCTAAATTCTCTTTTACTACCTTTACTTTTTTATTTAAATTTGAATTTGCATATAAGGTCATGAAGATGCTTTTAAGCCTCCAGAGACTATCTGTCAGTTTGTGGTACAAGCATACTTATAGAGTATAGATTTTCTTATGATCTTGATTTACTTATAAACAAACGTAATCGTGCTTAACCACTGATACAGTCCATAAAAATTCTATTTTCAAGATTGGTTAAAGTTTAGGAAACAGAATTGTATACCGAGGAGAAAATGAAAAGCATTGACGATGTTTTACGAAAAAACTTACTAAATAATATGGTCTCACAAAATGCTAGTGAATGCGAAATCAAAAATATTTGTAATAATATTCACATATATGTTCATTCAAATCGAATAAAAAGTATTTATTCATTTCTCATAAATACAAAGAAAAATTGTATTTATGCTCCTATTCATACTCATTCATTATTTATTCATTTATTCAAATATTGGATATATTCATCGGATACATTATGTCAAATACAGCCGATCTTGAAAATATTGTCCTAAAGTTAAAAAATAGTGTTATCACAAATTAAATTAAATTCGTCAATTTAATAATAATCACAATTAATCAAGCATCTTAAAACATTGTAAAGCTCGAATTTATTGCGAAAAATTATCCCAGTCCGAGTTCAAATCTAGGCGCTTATCTAAAGTGGGCTTTTCCTGTAATATATAACAATCATAATTGAGGCAGTATTATTTTCAATGCGTAAATTGAAAAAAGTTCCATATAACAATTTTCTAAATTACTGAATGACGATAGAAAACCGTGGTTTCTGTCTTTCTATAGTCATGTTAAATCTCTCAGAACATGAAATATTAATAACTTATTGAAACTGCTGACATATAAATTGTAGAAATGAAAAAATTGATGAGAATGAATATTTCTACAATACAGCGAGCTAATTCGCGCTAATTGTAATTCCAATAGACCATATAGACTCTCATAGCGCGATCTAAACATGATTGCACGTGTTAATTGTGTCTTATTACGCTTACGCGACTTAAATATCGTGAACGCGGCATCTCAGATAGCCCGACGTGCTCAGCGCTCTAAAAAGACATCATAGGAACGAATCGCAGCTAGAACATTCACATTTAATATTTACTATATTTTCATAACTCCTTTTAGAAATTAAAAATAAAATAGAAAGATCTGTTTCTTCAAAATAAACAAAAAGTAACGATGCGAAGTACAATAAAGCAAATGTAATAACAAAAAGTAAGTTCTTTAAGAAAGAGGAAGCTAAGACTAAAAAAAATGTATGAGCGTTGAATGACGAGGGTCCGAAAGAAAGGCAGAGTGATGCTGTGTGTACTATAAGCCGTGACTTCTTTTTTAATCTGTTCGAACAGACCTAAACCTTATTCTCACGAATTTAACTCTATTTTCACTCAAATGATCACACGATATTTGCCAGATATTCTTCGTGACAAACGGATCTTCGCTGGTCCGTCTTAAAAAGAAGAACGAGAGGGACAGAGGCCGCGAGCGAGTGCAAAGTCGCTCTCTTCTTCGTGCTAGCTGTAGCAAGAGGAGAGATCGTATTGCATGCACGAATCGCTAGTAAGCGGAGACGATTGCACCGAGGCAAATGGAAAAAAAAAAGAAGTAAAGCAAAGAAAGAAGGAAAAAGAGAATGGCGAAAGATGGAAGCGGGTCTGTAGGAGTTTGGCGGGGTGATCGGCGGAGGGATGGTATAGCCGTAGAAGGGAACTGCGGGGAACGGATGGAGCGGAGGAGGGTAGGGGGAGGGTAGGGCTTGCCGCCGAAAACCAACTAGCGATTGCATTAAGTAGAAGAAGCGCGATGCGATGGGCGTTCGAGCGGGCCTGACGAAACGACGAACGTCCGACTGAGAGCGGCGAGTTTCGGCGTAGACGGGTTGAGGGAGAGCGGTGAGGGTTGGTGGGAGCTCAAGGGGCCGAGGGGGTAACGCGCGCGAGGTGAGGATGAAAAAAGACGTGGTGGCGGTGGCGGCGGCGGCGGCGGCGGCGGCGGCGGTGGCGGCGGCAGAGGGATGGGCGGAAGAGGGAACGGAACGCATAAGAGGAAAGAAAGAAGAAAGAGTGCGAGAGAGAAGAAGAGGGTTCTAGAAATTAGGTTGTTGCACCGAGCCGTCGAGTGGGAGAAACCCAAGGCCCTTGTTACCTTCCTCTACGTGAATTTAGGCCGTTGCACTTTTCGGCCCGGTACCATATGGTGGGGGGCCCAAATAGGTGGAATGCACTTGGTGGGGGCAGCGCGGCGGATAGCGCATTTAGGTGCAGTCTTCGAAGTGAAAGAGGGGATCTCTAGCAATGAGACAGGGCCGCGCCTAGCTCGCGAATTCTCATGCGGTTTTTACGGCTGAATTCCGGCTCTGTCACGCCTCTCCTCGACGCGAAAGTCCGTCAAATAATTGCAATATGCTCGAATATTACATCGGCGAATATTAAAAATGAAATGTTTCTTTTGCTCGGAAAAACAAATACTTATTGTCGGTAAACTTTTTTTTTCTGTTTCGAATGAAAATTTAATACTACAGAAGAAGAATCAAAATGAAAAAATTAAAGTTATATTCTGTCATTCGGTAATGTCTCTGAAAGTGGAGTGTTAAGATATTCGAGTGAATGCAACATGCGTTCTTTCAATAGATATATATTCTTCTGTGTATGTCAACTTTCTTACGTTTATAAAACAGATAAATCCTATATGAATAACGCTGCAATAATCACTTCTCTATCTCTCTCTTTTTCTTGTCCGATGATTGTTAATTCTCGATTAATACGCTTGAGTTCCTGCAGACTTGTACACTATCAGCTAACTTTGTAACGTGACATATGTGCGAAAATATTGCTGACGATGTTTGTCGCCTTCATAGTTCAGCGATTTGTCTGGAATGGTACCAACATGTAGCATACACCGTCGCTTCATAAAACGATGAATGTTTTATTTTAGACTGATGACTACTTGTAAAATTATATCAGCTGATTTTTTTCTGAGATATACTGAATAAATAACATTTTTTATAATCTGGCACGTCTGCGTCTCGTAGTTAATATAAGATGTATACTTTTATTCGTATCTTTTAACAAAACCTTAATAAAAAAATTTTTAATATTAAATATGTATATAATTTAATCTTATGTAATTACATCAATTACATTTGATATAAACATAACGCGAAACATTGTTTAAATGCAATCTGGACAAAATGTGACATATCTATTTTTGTAATAAATATAATAGAATTCAATTGTAACAAGAGTAACGATCATTTGCTAGATCTGTGTGCGTGCATGTGTGTATAAGTAATTTTAGAATTTTTTTTATTTCAACGTTATCTCATAGACGTTGCGTAAGAAAATATCACAAAGAAATCGAACTTTTTTTCGATCTGTCTAATCGTTCATTTTGTCAAAATGTTTACCATTTGATAAGTGGAAAGAATACATTCAACGGAACGATATCTAGTTAATTAAAAAAAAAAAGATATCAGACATGCAATAATAACAAGATATCAATTTTATATTTTATTAACGTCTTCGATTTTGCTATTCGACTAGACTGTAATCAATAATTCATAACGTTTTCAAATTAAAGTACGACTCAGATACGCATCGCGCATAAGTTTTGAACTTCGTCACATGTCCAAAATCCAATGCACATGGAAGAGACATGCATCGGCTCTATTCGCGAAAAAGCGGACCTAGTAACCAAGGGAGAGGTAGTTCGGCTGGTAGGGCTGTCGTGCGTCGTGCCGTGGAGACGTAAAGAGGGTAGTAGACGTGGGAAGAGAAAGAAGAGAGAGAGGGAGAGGAAAGAGAGAGGAGGGGAGGGAGGGAGAGAGAAAGAGAGGTTCGGCATTGCTTGCCACGCAATGAGGAGGGATGGGGGGTGAGGCGCGGAGGCACCGATGCATTTTGGGACTATTCGGCGACGGTAGTACGAGAGGTATACGAGAGGTGGTGAGGAGGAGAATGCGGTAGGGTAGGCTTATCGAGTGCGGGGCCCTAGCAACGAGAGGAAGATGCCTAACAACGCGGCTGATGGAGGGGAATATTGGGTGGGCGGGTACGCGCGAGTCCGTCCGAAAACCTAGCCTGCATTTTAGGTACGCGGTTCAAACCCGGGCAAGCAGGCCCGGTCTGAAACGAAAGAAAGGAGTCAGAGGGGCCCGCGCGGTGGTGGGGGGTATGTAGGGTTCACCAGAGGTTTTCGACTTCTCCCCGACCGCAAGAAACAAGCTGGCTAGTTCGCGCGCGGGCTTCTTGCGCTGCCTGTTTCTCCATGCGATAATCTTTTGATGTATATACATACAGCAATGCTCGAGGATTTCGATACTTTATATCGAAATCTTTTCAGAAAATATTTCTTTTTGAAATTACTAGGATGTATATGATATTTTACATAATTAAATAATAAGAAATCGTAGTAAAAATGATTTAAATGTAAACTAAGTTACAGTAGTTTTAAATATAATTAATATGTGTATAAAATTTTATGCAACTTCACATAAAATTTTGTGGAAAGTACATTAAATTTCATAAAATTTTATGAAAAGGTACATCAAATTTCATATAAATGTATACAAATATATTTTTCAGTTACAAATACATTAAATTTAATGTAATGTTATAAAATTAAATTCAACTTATGTAATTTAAAAGTTATTGAATTGACATTTTTTAAACAGTACGTTTTAATACGACTCAGGCATGCCAAGTTTTTTTTTATTATAATCCAATTGACCACTTTAATCACTTTTAGTTCGTCTTATATGTCTTAGAATTAATAAACTGTTTTATATAAATAATTGCTTCTCCGAAGCCTTTTTGACTAATAAATTACTTGGCTATTATAATTCTATTTATTTCAAATCCACTTTTAAACAATTTATTTTTAAACAACTATATTTAATTTAAAGATAAATAATGTTGAAAATGGCTACGAGCCAAATACAATAAATTCAGTATTAATGATATATATTAGCATAAAAATTACAAGTAAAAAGCGCTACATAAACAACTATATTTAAAAAATGTTTATTAAAAAATAAACATTTTTTATATTAAAACACAGAGAAAAATGTTTGATTCAATGAATTGAAATTCTGATGGAAGATGATCGATCCAGAATTACGGTTGAACTTACTAGATTTAGATCTTCTAAAACCCTATTAGATTTAATCAGAAATTTAGTAGATTTAACAAGAATTCTAAATTGTTTATTTTCTACTAGAATTTCAGTTAATTCAACCAAATATTATATTTTTCTCCATAAAAAATTTTGTTTACATCTTTATATTCCCTTCGTTTTTAAATGTATTTGGCGTATATTTTTTTAAAAGATTTTTTTAGAAATTAAACTATTAAAACAAATTTTTATCAACCTAAACTTGCAATAATTTAACAATTGGCTTAACATGTATTGTTAAATAAAAAAATATAGAAAAATATAGATTTATTCTTTCCATTTTAATTTTGCTTATTATTTGCTTTAATGTAGTAACTTAAACATTTGTAAGGTATATATAATATTTTTTTAAATATCATCTTTAAATAATGATAATATAAATTTATAAATTTCATTATTTTGACTAATAAAATCTATTGAAACACGCATTTAAATATAATTTGAATTATAGACAACTACAATCATCCTTTTTTACAAATTCACGTAAAAAATAATTAACAGTGCGAATTAAAGAATTATATACCCTTGGCCAAAAATATTAGGCATTTTATTAACTATTATTTAAAATCTTAGCTAAAAAGTTGATGTATAGTACTTACTACAATTTATCCTTAATTTCAAAAATCTTTTAAATGCTAGTTATTAATGTGTAACAAAGTCGGTAAAATACTTTCAGATGAATGAAAAAAAATGCAAGTATCTAATATTTTTGGCCAAATATGAAATTTGCAAATATGAAATTTTCAAAGAAGATACGTTGACGGAAAAATGAATTGCAAGTGTAGCGTGACTAATCTTCAATCGAAAATTAATATCCCGGATTCGTGTTACATGTTCCGCAATCTTGATCGTTTGAATAACGCATTAACGGTATAAAAAATATATCTCTCTTTCAATATCTCTTCGCGCGCTCGTATATAAAAGCTGAATTCCTTAATCCCCCCTTTTTCTCCCTCCTTGGATCCACGTCCCAATTCCGTTCTATAGCGATCAATTCTCTCGATCGTGAGTACGGCTACGTCGTAATCCAAACTGTTATATAGTCGAGCGGAGTTACCCCCTTCGCCATTCGCCATCACCCCCCCGCACCACCACGTGAAAGGATCTCCTCATTGCGAATCGCAAATACCATATCTTGTTGCTCATCGGTGATGATAGAGAATTACGCGTGTAACTCACATGCGTTTCATATAAATTATATGCTCACGATTGTGACGGTGCATCCAAAATTTTATACCTATTATATTAATCTATTTCTAGATATCTCCGAATAAAAGCGTCACTGAAGAGGTTCATTAACACAACGTGACTATATTTTTCTTTTCTTTCCTCTTAAAGCATTAATTTTCGCGGCTTCGCTGTTAAGAGAGAGAGAGAGAGAGAGAGAGAGAGAGAAGACTGTAGATTTTAATTAATTAATATTAACAATGTAATATTAATTCTTGATCGAACAAGAACTGGTTTTTCTTTTTTTTCTTCTTAACAACACGCAATCCTCTAAATATTACGATTTTTACTTGCATTTCAAATTTAAAGATATAATTGTCCGAAATATATTACGATACATTTTTTCTTAGCTGTCTTCATAACGCAAAGCTTAGCGTCCTTATGGGAATCTTAATCCTGGAATAGAATAAATCCTTTTTCTTCTCTTTCGTCCTCTGTCTCTTCCTCTGTCCTCCTCGCTCCCTTTAGAACTCGTTTCTTCTGCGCGCAGAACGCCAACCATACCAGCAACGCGGAACACAAGCGAGCTCCTCCGCAAGGAGGCCATATTTCATAAGACTCGCTTCTCTCATCCGGCAGCTTTCCATGCCGCCTACTATTCCCGCCTGCGTCGTCCCTCTCCTCCCCCTCCCCCTCACCCCCCCAGGTTTCTCTCTCTCCTCTTTCTCTCTTACCTTCTTTAGTGGCCGAATAGCCAAGCTACCGAGCCCTTCTGCCACCGTCAAGGTTTCTAGCAACGCTTGCGCGCCCCGTTCCCATCTCGTTTTCCCCATCCAATCCCATGGCCCGTGCCAAGCTCAGTACTGCCAGCCGCCGATGTAATGTTTCTTTTATTGATTTTGCGGCGGTTCGCGGAAATTATACGGCTCGCGGATATGTGTGTAGAGCCCCCGCCATCATTTCCTTGTCTAGCAGACGAGCGAACGTTCCCATTATTCTCTTCGCTTGCCTGTAGCCTTGCTGATATTTCGCGATTTTGAACGTAAAGACGGATTTAATGAGGACATCTCTTTAAGGCGATGTGTCTAACGTATAACTTCGTAATCTCGCATCTGTAATACGAGAGTAGTATTTCCTGCATGTTCGTCCTGCATCACTGATTTATTGAAACGTTGATCGACATCTTGTCGAGTTAGAATTTTTTTCTAATAATCATATGAAATTTTTAAGTATTTAAGAAATCGAGGGAGGAGTTTAATTTTAACATTCGGTCTTACGCGTTTTCTTAGACTTTGTTAAATTAACAGACATATTGCAGAAAACAAGACAGAAAATAAGACATTTCATTGACAAATATAGAAAGTAGACCAAGTTAATATTTAACGATATCAAATGACCCTGCTGACATTGTTGCAAATCTCAGATGTTCAATTTTCTCTTTTTCTCATTGGATGTCAGTAATAAATCATACAGTGTGTGTGTATAGACAGTATACCAGTCTTCGTATTTCATTTATTTCGTATCATCGTAAAGCGTCCTCGTTGATAAACAAAAGTCGATACATGACAGTATAACTGCATCAAATCGATAAGAGATTAAAAAACTGAGTTAATCGTCCCGCCGAACATTTTCCCGCGCACGAGATTCATAGTGAATTCACGGTGATCGATCGTAGGACGGTGCGCGTCAATCGGCGGCCACGGCAAGGAATCCGCTGCATAGGGACATCCACTACTTCCGACGTCCTGTGTCCGCGTTCGATAGGTCAAGGACGCTCCCATGGTTCTCGAGGTCAGGTCGACAAATCACCCTTTCCGGCGCGTAGGTCCGTGGCGGAGAAAAAAGAAGGAATCGACTCCGCGCGCGCAAGAGAGGTGGGATAGGTGGAGACGAGGCGCAACAGAGAAGGAGATCCGGGCTCTTCTCACCCCTGTTTCGAGGGTGCAGATGAATCTGATCCCAAAGGAACGACGAACTCGTTGGAAAATTCTTTACTTCCGATGATCCCACATTCGATCATTCAAAAGTCAGGAATTTTTTAAAGATATGAGGAAACATCACGAGATCTTTGTCTCTTCGAGTTTTGAAAAGGCTTTTGATTGCAAGTTAAAGGGCGCGTTTTAATTAGTATAAAAAACAAACGAATTTATTCCGAATTAAAGGCGTTTATAAAAAAAACTTGACTCAAAGTTGAAAAACTAGATAGCACTTAAATCAACTTCCATTTACAATAACAGTTCCAAAAGTTGCACTTTAGTTTTCAATTAGTTTTACTTAAATGGATTAAATAATCGGTTAGAGGAATATGCTAAAATGCCAACATTCATGTTGTATCAGTGTAAACTTGTAGTACATCATGAAAAAGCATTTTTGTAACACGCTCACATATGCAAGCAAAAAATTAAATTTTTACCATTCAAAAACTCCGCAATAATTCACCAGTTTTTCAACCTCGAGTTTTCTCGTAAATACCTTTCATTCAAAAGACAATTTTTATTTTTATATCAATTAAAATTCGCTCTTTAATTTGCAAAAAAAATACTTTTGCAAAGTTCGAGAACATTTCGTGATGTTAGAAATATAAAGTTTTGAAGTATAAATATAAGAATATTCCATAACACTACAGATTATTGTAATAATATTACAGTAATTGCAATGTTGCTGCAAACTTTATGCTGTGGAATACAAAACTTTTTGGAAAATATAAATAAAAAGACAACTAAAAACAAGTGTAAAGACGGAGGATTGGGAATTTTTACTTTTCAGTACACGCGCGTAGAGTCAATTCCTCGAGTGCTAATCTTTCTACGAACGCTCTATATAGAATGCAGTTTAATTGATATCAATTATTGTAGGGATGTATTTCTAATGATCAAACATTTTGAAAAATTTACATATACATAAGTTTGAAAATGCTTACAATCAGTTTCAAAAGAGAGGATTGAGAAAGAGAAAAAAGAGAGAGAGAAAAAGAGAGAACAAGGACATAATTTTGAACAATTTTGTAATAAAACCTTTTGTTTTATTGTATCTTAGTTTTTTTTTATTTATTTGTAAATAAACTTTTAAACTTTAACTTTTTAAACTTTATCTTATTTGGTATTGTTACTTGTTCCATTAACTGTTTGATTATTAAACAATAAAATTTCTATCTCATAAAGTAAGCGTTTCTCGAGATCCTATTTGTATAAATTTTTTTAATATTCAATTAATAGAAAAACATTCTTAGAATAGAGATTGACACTAATTAAAGTATATCCTATATAATTAATATTTTGTAATTCATAGTATAGATCATTTTAAATCATTTTTTATTTACGGATTTTACAACTAACTTAATACTACCTTAATAATAAAAGCGATCGGAAATGATCAGCTTTTCGAGAATTAATCTCCGTAACGTAAGATAAACATATATTATTAATGTTATCAGTATTCAAACTAACGCGATAAAGATAGATACAATTTGTTGCGAAGATGAATTGCTTATAATACAAATTGTACCACTTGAATAAATAGAGAATCATGATTTTGTATAAACACGTGCGCATAGATAACGCGTATTTGGTCAGTATGACGAAGAGTGCCGCGGAGAAAGGGCGACAGGTGAGAAGGGGGAGAGATTGCGGGCTCTGCTATATATACATCGGGTGCTAGAAACGTTGGTGGTGCTCCGGAACGTACGTGACTCTCGTTTTCGCCGAGAGCCGTATAGAAAGCGAAAACGAGCTTCTACCTACATTTCGCCCATTCACGCGGAGAGGCCGACAAACGACGCTGTGAGGGCGAGGGCGAGGGGTGGCGGGATGCGAGAGAGGGAGGACGAGAGGATCCGGAAGGGTAGGTAGGGAGGGATCGAGAGGGGTGCGGCAGGTGTAGAGGAAAAAAAAAAAAGAATAAAAAGGAAAAAACCCCCGAGGAAAAGGGAAAAAGCGTAGAAAAAGGGAAAAAGCGGGCCGCGCGAGCCGCGGGCCGCCACCTATCTCCGCAACCGGCACACTATCAAGCTTTGGAATAGCGCGCTAGAGAGGAATAAAGGGAAAAATGAAAACAGAGCGGTGTACGTGCGCGCGCGCGCTCGCGCGCGACACACGTGCGTGTGCACGCACGAACGCACTTATGCAAATATACACGCGCGCGCGCGCGCGCGCGCTCATTATACAGCGCGTTACGTACTAATAAATGCATGTGTAAGAACGTACTTGTACAGAGAACCGTTTGTAAATAAGCGTGTGTGCCGCGATCGAGGGAAGAGTAGATAGAGGGGAGTCGCGAAAAAGGGTGATCCCTCGCGGATGGTTTGTTAAGAGAGATAGCGAGACAGAGCGAGCGAGCGAGCGAGAGAGAGAGAGAGGCGATGAATGGAGGGGATGGAAAAGACGAGAAGGAGAAAAGGGGGAAAACAGAAACGCAGAGAAAGATAGTATTATGCGTAACGAGGAGAAAGAAGATACCGGATTAGGGTGAACAGGTGGGTCAGACGGAGACGGTGAAGGTGGAGCGAGGAAGAGGCGGGCGGGTGGTGAAGGCAGGCGGGGTGGGAGAGAGAAGGGGTGAGTTGGTAGTGGAAGAGTGCGAGGTAAAAAGGGTGGCCAGGGGGTTGAAGCGAGCGGAAACGCGATGGGTTCGTTGCCAGGGATGAAGTACGTAGGTATTGATCTATTTAAAGCCTAGAGTTCCAAACGAGGTCCTTATTAAAAAGCGAAATAAAACGCGCTCGCTGGAGGGCGGTACTCCATCGTCCAGGGCGTATCTTATCTCTTTTCCTATCTCACATTTCGCTTATCCGCGTCCTCGCGCCATTCCTTGACGGCTACGCTCGGAAACGTATCGACATACCGCCGTAAAAAAAAATTGCCGTAGAAAAACATATTCACGTTACACATATTCGTATACAATATTCGGACTCATGTCCGATTCACTTTTGAGAAAAAAATAACTAAATAAGAGCGATCATGATCATTGCAATAATGGGTTTTAAACTTAAAGAAAAGATATTTGATTTTGTTTGTATGCTCGGAATATAATTGAAAATGATATAACATTTGAATTAAATAGCATAATCAGACGCTATTTCTATAATTTTTAAAAAGTAACGATTGAAAGGAAAAGTAATAGAGAAATAATATTTATTTTTCAATTTTCTGAAATAAAATTTAAATATTAATTTATGAACTCTCAAAATTAGAGCTCTCTAAGTTATATAATATTAGAGAGAAAATATATTTATTATTTTTACTGAAAATATTTTTACTGAAACATACATGTTTCTGAACCAGCATAAGTTAGAACGTTTTATAAAATTTATCTGTAGAAAAAAAGGTCGAAAAAAAATTCTCCGAGTATAAATCTAAAGAACGAATTAATGTGAAGAGCGAAATGCGCGTGCTTCGAAATTTATAAATAACCATTTAAAAGAATATTTCGTTTGAAGAGAAATTTTTTTTGAAAAACAATATGTTTTTCATACGTACTTAAAAGTTATTCAAATGGAAATTTACGATATAAGAACCAACTTTACTAAATGAAGAACGTTGCCGCGAGAGATCATACAATTTTGTAATATTTACAAAAAATTAAAATTCTGTCAAAGACAAATCATATGAGTTAAGACATGGAATGGTAATATCTTCTAACACATCAACATTCTTACATCTAATTGAGAAAAATTGCTTAACACTTGAAAAATTTATTCATATACATTGCCTTTTTTTCCTTTGAAATCAGTTTTTTGCAAATATGCAGGAATGAATGGCTGGCACTATCTCTCTTTTTCGTGCTGTTAACATCAGAGCGAAGCGCTCAAATAATATTTTCTCTTTTTTTTGTTATTTTTTGAATCTATGGCACATAATCTTGATACGATCGTAGAATTGATGGGAATATTGTAGTTGGCAAGTGCAACTAATGAGAAGTCCAGTCGGGACGATGGATGAGAAGTAAGAAGATAATTAACAAGCAACTGTATAAAATCTGCTATTATTATCAACCTGAGATGTTCGTAAAAGTAATCCAGTTATCAGGAATTACATTTTCAGAGAGGAATATTACGTTAATTTGTAAATGCTATCAGGAGATATTATTAAGCTTAAATCCGGATATACTCACATTCATAAAGAATACCGACTCTGACATAATACTGCAAATTGAAATGCATTAACAGGAAATTTCGAGTCATTGATAATGTCTTTAGAGATGACATCAAGTATCGCGCGATAATTATAGTATTAAGTTCTTTTGGATGGCAACTCAGACAACACATTGAGACATAAAGTACGTCTTTAAGATGTCTCATGTCTCTCTTTTGGATATTTTATATTATCTAGAAATAAAATTATATCGGAATACCTCGAATTTCATCAAAGTGTCGATACTTTTCTAACGTAAAATACATAGCATATCTAAATCGTGTCATATCAAACAAAATATCTGCAAATATATGCATAGTTTAATATTCGACTATGAATATTCTATCGAAAATTCGAAATCTCGTATCGAAACAAAAGTATTCACCGAACAAGAATAATTTCATTTGTCAAGATAAACGCTTTTTGAACTCTTAAATTTATAGCGCACATAGTGCGAGCTACGATACGAGCGCAAGGCAAGGGATGAATGGTTCGAAGAATCGAGTCGCACGTAAATGCAGCGTTCAGCCGGCGCGGCTGCATCGTCAACGTATCGCCAGACTTCGATAAGTTGGCGAGTTAATTACAAAAGCCTCGATTTTAAAAGCGTTTTAGTATCGATCCCGTTTTTAGCAGTAGTCGCGATGCTCCTACGTCGCTCTCGTCGACGAGAAAAGTGGGGGGCTACACCTAACCCGCAATGGCGGGAGAGACTCAGCATCCCTCTAGCAACGGCCCCT
Source organism: Acromyrmex echinatior (assembly GCF_024713525.1). NCBI lineage: Eukaryota > Metazoa > Arthropoda > Insecta > Hymenoptera > Formicidae > Acromyrmex > Acromyrmex echinatior. Next base: position 10,851,011 of record NC_141856.1, on the reverse strand, counting down.
GTCGCGAGGTCGGCTTACTGAAACTGCGCGACGTGTGTGTCTATAAATGCATAATAAAGCAGTACTCTTTGCCGAGCGATAAATTCTGCGGCAGCAAGTAGATGTAATCTCTTTGGTCGTGAGGCAACGCGTCCGATTACCTGTAACTCGTTTGTACACTTCCTCACGTTTCTACTGTTACTGCAACGTATAGTCGAATAAAAATATATAATTCGCTCGCAGCATTTGTTAATAAAAACAGTGTATACCGACACTCACTTAATTCACGTAAAGGTCGAGTCGCTTTTCGCACCCATGTATCTGTGTACGTAAAATTAGTATTTTTTTAAAAACAGATTGTATAAAAATGGGACATTCATTGTTTATTTACATCTGCAAGTATTTTTTTTTATTTTGTTTTCTATTTTTTTCATTCGCGATAGTCGCGTCATCGGCTTGTTTTTATTATTTATTTTTCTTCTATTTTATTAATCCTTTAAAAAGAAAAAAAAATTTCGGGATATATATAGGACATAGTAAAATTAAGAGAAATCTCTAATATAAAAAAATTATTTGAAATAAATACAGGAGAAAAAATTTTATGAGAGTGATAAATTTTAACGGATTAAAAAGCTCTATTTTTTTCTTTTTGTTTGCGCGTAACTATTGAACATTCTACCGTTCGGGGTTTAGTTAGTATGGCATTTTAATATTAGAAATGTAATGATGCGATGTCTAATATGCACAGCTGATTATATTGCTAGATTAAGTTTTTCCATTAATATTTTCTTATTAATTGACAGTTTTGAAATTTCAGTAGTTATTTCTTAAATATGATACATTAAATTAAATATATTATAAATTATGTAATAAAAATATACTTATACGGAAAATAAAAATTCTCCGTATTTTCCAAATAGCTCATGAAGAGGCTGCCCTTCCGAGCGAAATGCAACGAGATCAAGTGAAAGCACGTAAATCGTTGTCATCGCGATCGGTTACGTGCACAAGATACTAAAAGGAGGTCCTACCCGGAGTATACATCAAGGGCTAAAGGGAATTCGAGAGGGAGAAGTGAAGCATCTGTGTTATGTACTCTTTTTCTTTAGTTTCCCTATTAGCGAATCGGTTAAACGGTGCAACAATCAAGAGTGCTATAATGCGCGCCGCGGCACGTCATTTCGCGAGTAAAACAGGATAGAGCGTAATTTAATGTAAACAGATTAACGTTTGTTTATTTATTAGCAGATTATTACTATTATTATTACCAGTTATGTATCGCAAATGTTCTAATTCGTGATTATGTCTTCGGATTGTCTTTAAGACGGCATTTGATCTTTTAACTTCGATAGCTTTTAACAATTTCAAGACTCTTAATTTTTTTTTGATCTTTTAATTTTTAATTAATCATATTTTTATTAAAAAACAAAAGCTAAAGAAATTTTACAAAAAAATATATTTAATAACAAAGCGTGCAAATTTTGTAAGATTAAACGTTTGTAATCTATACGAAATTTCTATTACGAAAATTGATATACTGAAAGAAAAGAATTATTCCAATTGTCTTTTAATTGGCGATACATTTTTTTTCACAACGCCGTATATCGTTATTAAGCATTTAAATAAAGAAAATAAAGGTACATGTCGAGTGATAATTCTAACGATCATCATCATTTCTCACAGGCGATTGGCGTTTGCCATTTATATAGGATAAAACAATTTTGCTTACTACAATCAATAATATTTTACGTTTCGTACAGATCTCTCGCCAATAGCAATGCTCTCCAGTTCCGCAAACGTCAATCCGTTTATATCACGTGCTTCTCATAGTGCAATTTAGCCGACAGTTAGTCTGATCATTGCTCAAATCGTATATCTACGTGCTCTACCATTTCTCTGACATCGCGAACGAAACTACATCGAAGAGCAATATATGTATATATATGTATATAGTATATAAAAAAAACCGCGAGCACCTCAAGCGAACGACCGGGGCTCGCAGAGAGGCGACGGCGGTGGTCGTGGCGGCGGCGGCGGCGGCGGAGGCGGCGGAGACGGCGGAGACGGTGGTGGCGGCGGCGGCGGCGGCGGCGGCGGCAGCGGCGGCAGTGAAGGAGAGCCGTCGGTATCGCTGGTGTGCTCATGCATAATTCAATCAGAGTTAGACTAGAAACGTCAATACAGCTCGCAGATTATTTCTTTTCCCGGGCTGCTGCGCTCTCTCGCTCCACGAGAGACTGTCCTCTCTTTTTCCCGCGCGCGCTTTGGTCCCCGCCGCGCCATCCACCCTAGTTGGTGCGCGGTGCGGCGTAGCGCGGCGCGGCGGGTGCGCGGGGGTGGCGCGAGGGGGCGGAAGGGCGAGTCGCGGGGGCGGGAAGCGGGGGGCCCGCACATAGCACAGTCGCGGGACTGAGAGGGGAAACGAGATTTCTCCTTCTGGCGCCTATCTCTCTGCTCTCCCCTGCCATATTTCTCCGCGTCGTCCTCCCTCCCCCGCCCGCCCTGCACGATCTACCTCTCTCCCGCGCGCGCGCCCCTCCATCCCCACCCGTTCTTCTTTTATATTTTAATCAACTAATTCTGCGCAATGCGTACATTTATTGCGCCCTTTCGGACGGCGGCATCCGTCCACCCCCGTTCCCGTTCTCACCCCCGTCGCTCCCCCCTTCTCCGCCGATCCCGATTCCATCCCCATCCCCCCGCCTCTCCCCCGCCCGCGTGGCGGACCAGCCCGCGTTTTAATTGCAAATCTCACCTCGTTCGCTGATTCGATGGGATTTTTTCGCCACCGGCCAATGAGGACGATCATCGACGATACCGTCGGCTCTCGACCGGTGTCAATTTTTCGCCGTGTTTCTTCGCCGCGCACCGTCTCTTCCCCGATGGCCGATCGGGGCGATTTCGGTTGTCCTCGTCTAATTATGCGTGCGCGCGGCACCGCCGAAAAGAGGCGTAGCTATCCCATCGTCTGCCTATACCACTGTCCTTTTCCCACAATTTTTTCTCCCCCCGCATTTTCCGCAGGGCTTCAATTTTACGCTCGTTAATAACGATACAAAATAATAGCTTGAAACGCGACACCCATTGTAATATTCTCGCGTTATTGAATCGCGGCGCAAAACAGAATTCGATCTATCTTTTTATCGCAAATGTATTTACCTGTGGTATTAATTAGGCATCGTAATGACTTTGTCCTTTTTATCGCGAATGAAATTTTACGTTTCTATTGTACCAATAATACAACGCTCGCGCCACGTGTCACTAAAACGCCAGCCAGCATAGCATAGGAGTACTCACGCGTTTGCCTTACAGCCAACGAAATGACGAGTGCAATTGCAACATCGTTGACAATCGCGTTAAATTCTACACATTTTCGCGTATAGCTCGTATCGCAGTTTAGTCGGTAATCGTGCGTATCGAAAAACATCAGCGGTTACTCGTGATATTTGTTCTCTCTCTCTCTCTCTCTCTCTCTCTCTCTCTCTCTCTCTCTCTCTCTCCCCCCCCCCTCTCTCTCTCTCGCGCGTGCACGCGGATGGAATATATATAGTCTCTCCAAAAAATCTAATGGTTTTTCTCCAGGCGCTTTGTCGATACCTGCCCTTAATCTAGACGTTCGCAAACCAGTTCACTTTCTCTGTCCCCATCCACTCTCTTCCTCTCATCTCTCCTTCTCTGTATGTGTCTTCTCTTTTACACATACACACACTCACACATACACATATACATATTCTGCTGCACACACACACACACACACACACACACACACGCGCGCGCGCGCGCGCGCGCGCGCGCGTGTGTGTGTGCGTGTGTGTGTGTGCGGTGTGTGTGTGTGTGTGTGTGTGTGTGTGTGTGTGGTGAGACACGTGCCTGTCCGTGAACTGCGACATGAAGCGTGTGCGTTTATGCCCGTGCGAATAAATGCATGATACAATTAAAAAACCAGAAAGGCATACCATGGGAGGGAGAGGATTGGATGGCGCGTGCAAGAGAAAGTGCAACAAAATCGAAAAGCCGCGTGTGGAAGGCCGATAAAACGCTAATGTCGGTGAATACGTATACATTTTGTGGAAACGATCGGACGAGTCGAGGACGGTCGAGAAGTCTCTGATGAAAAGTGTAACTTTCGTTAGTCGCCACTTAATTGTTTTTCCATTATCCATCCACAAACAGAAATTTATTTTTAAAAATACGCAGAAATTTATACATATTAATAACAATATTCGAATTTATTTATACATATAAGTCTGTTGTTCCCTTCTTCTTCCCTTCCGTATCGCGATTTAACCCAAAGGTCACTTTCACACGTTTACGGCGTCGAAAGCTGAACTCGCACCAAAATACCGCCGACATTTTAACCCCCGCTTGTACTCGCGCGCGTGCTTCCGCCTTTTTTATTTAAATATCTCACCCCTTGTTGCTTCTCGTACTCAACAGCGTGGCGAGTTTCTTTTTCAAGGTTTCCCGTCTTTTTCACGGTCTCCCCCTCCCCCCTCCATTCCACTCTTTTTGTCATTCTTAGTCCCACATCCCTGCCGTTATAGCCATCCGTCTCTTTCGAACTTTTTCTTTCTCTCTCTCGCGTCATGATAACCTTATCGCTCTATCCTTCTCTAGGACGGCAGGTACTTTACCTCTCTTACCCTCAAGCAACGACTACCTTTGCCTCCGAGCAAGGAGGGAAATGAAAGCGAAACTGTTCGACACTGTCGACTTTCTGCTCTCGCTATCCTTCTCCTTCAGCTGTTTTTTCATTTCTCTCTCTTCCTCTCTCTCTCTCTCTCGCTCTCTCCTGTTCTCTCTCCCTCTCTTTAGCCCTTTTACCCTCTATCGCTCTATATGCCCTGTGTCTCTTCATCTTTCTCTCTCATTCTTTTCCTATCCCTTTTTCTCTCTCTTGCACCCTTCCGTTACACTCGTCAGCCCTATTTCCCTCTCTGGCTTACACGCTCACGCCTCCTTTTTCCTTCCTACCGCCGCGTGACTGCCATCCTCTTTCCACCCTTCTAATTTTTCCACCCCTTTCACTAAAATTAAAATCAATAGTAGCACCACGTGCCCGGGGACTATGCCGGAAACATTGCTACCCTCATCAGTTGCTGCCTACGCAGGCTCCAAAAGGTATATTCCTACGCCAGCAGTTAATTTCTATTAATATCTCGTCAATGGAAAAAAAAAAAATTTTTTTTTATTTACCATACTAACCGCAACGCATCTCTAGTGTTGTAACATTGAAACAAAATCTGATAAACAATGCATATAATGCAAAAAAAGTAATTAAAAATTAATTTAAATGATGTAGATTTGATTTCGAAGTACTAGTAAATAGACGAGTTATAAAGCGAATATAATTTATCTGTTTGTTTTGTATATTTTCAATTTCAGTATTAAAAAAATGTGTCGAAAAAATGTGTCTTTTTCTTGGAAAATATTACATACATAATATTGTAATTTAAAATTGAAATTATATACAAAAAATGTTAAATTTTTTAGACACTAACTAGTCAAATTAAAAAAGTAAATGTAATTAAAAAGCATATTTTTAATAAGCAAATTCGATAAGCGCAAAGGCGTGTCTTAATTTCGTAAGGCCAAGATTAATACGTATGTACTTGGGATGCGCCACGTCAGATATGTCGACTGAGTAACAGGCACGGTTCGATCCACTGTTAAAGCATACAGGTGGTCGACTATGCTTCCATCATTCCTTCGTTGCGAGTAAAAATTTCTATCATGCACGTGCTAGCCACCACGTTCACACGCACACACGGACATGTAAACGGTGTTTGCGTACGGAATTTTTTACACGTGCGCGAATAACAGAATAAAAATCTGACGCCTGCGGAATAAAAAGTTTTATTCAATAACGTTCGCGTTTGGCGTTAAGTGGTATTAACTCTTTGCTTTTCTAACAAATCTAGTAATATCGCGTTACACGAAATATTCTTTCTTTATTTCGTTCTACCGTTTTATAATTTTTATTGTTGACGCTATAATGAAGATAATTATCTGAAATTTCTGATATTTAAAAATTCTTTATAAATTCAAAGGCAATAATTTTGATGTTAAATAATAATTAACAGAGAATTATATACACGTACATATTATACCTAGTTAAAATGAAATTAGAGAAACTAACTAGAAAAGGTAAATGCTATTTCGTTTCAATCAAGACAATATATTATATAATATACGTATATGTTTAAAAAGATCTTAATTTAATATTATATATGTAAATGTTTATTGAATGAGATTTAGAGCTGGAAAATTACTTTTACAAACGAGAGCCTCCATGATAATATATTCTCTTAAATTATACATAATATGCTGACATCACATTCAACAGAGCGTGACACGATGTTAAAATTCGGAAAATATATACATCGTATATTCGTGTAAAACGGCCGTTGTACCTGCGAGACCTCCACCACGTACTCGATCTCCTTGCCTACGCCAAATCCGCTCCTATGCGGAAAGACATCTCGTAGGCACGCATTCATACCGTTACGGATACTGTCATAATTTAATGTAACCGGTGCGCGCGGTCATGACGGTGCTTTTCGCATAACGGAGCCATCCTCCGATCTCCTACCCCTTGGTATCACAACCTCCCTGTATCCTATCCTGTCCCTCTATTTCCCTTATGACCCCCTCGGCAACGTCGTTGATCTCACTCTCTCTTCTCTTTCTTTCTCTCTTTCTCTCTCTCTCTCTCTCTTTCCCTCACTCTTTTTCTCTTTCTCTTTCTCCCTCCCTCTCATCTCCCGCGTATTCGCGGGTTGCGAACGTACCGCCCTCACCGGTGCCCACAATGCGATGGTGGTATTGATTTAAAAGTACATTCGTGTTTTCATAATGCCGTATCTGTACCGACGTTCAAACTCACCCGTCTCCACGCCATCCCTTCGCCCGTCCCCCGGCACCATCCGCCTTCGACTCCCCGCAACCCCTAGCACGCCGTGTACACAAGCCGAGCATAGGATGCAACGACGCTCCCATCAGCACGGAGACCAATCAGACTGCCCCTGATTTCCAGTCATTCCACTCGACTATTATTCTCTCTTGTTCTCGCTCTGATCTATCCGTCTATCTATCCGTGCACCGTTCGTCCGCGTATCCACCTTCCGCTTGCCTTCGTACCTTCTATTTCTCCGCTCCCGTTCTCTCTCCTTCCGCACACCGTCATCTCTCTTTTCCTGTATCGATACAGTTAAATCACTGTCCAGAGATTCGGCAGACAGCTAAATAGGATTGTGAAAAGTAATCAGTTTCCGCGTATTAAAGTGCGTGAATCATTCCTGTATCTGTTTCGGAAAAACGAGCTTTTTGAAAGTTCTATTTCAGAATGATTTAAACGTAAGAGGTGAGAAGACTAATGAGAAACTATGGACAACAAAATGGAACACCATGATGATTTTCCAATGATAAAATTAATAATTATTGCAGAGAAAACATGCGAGCTCTTGTTTTACAGCCGTATCATAAAATCATTAAAACCAACAATCATTTAATTTATCATTGAAAGTTATTATATAGATGCAGGAACTCGAGCGCAATTTATGAACAATGATCGATAATCTTATCAAAGGACGTTAATAAATGATCAATAATCTTATCAAAGTACGTATATAAACATTAATGATTAAAAGTATTAGCGAAATAAATTATTCCTTTTGCTCAAATTTCGCTACTTAATTAGTAGAATTTTTCGCTAACTGATCGTATATAGACTTACAATCCTCAGGCATCAAATAATAAGGTGTTATTGATTTTACAAGGTTATAAAAAAGTGCTTTATGCCGTGCGCTCTTCTGTCATCGATTGCTAAATAAAAAATACATGATGAAGCCTTGATGGCAATTATACCAGAGGAAATTCCTCTCACGCATTTCTGCCGACACATTCTCCGTATATATGCGTCTACAATAAGAAACAATACTTCATCCGACAACTAATTTACACGTGGATGACCTGTCGACGAATATGCCTCGATTGTGTCAGATACTGATATCCTTTGGTTATCTCGAAACAATTTTTACGAACTTTATAATTGTTTTTCTCGCTTTTGATTATAACGAATAATATACATATAGACTAAAGCGCGCTTACGCAAATTTTTTTCATATGTAAATGTAGTATGCAACTCTAATGAAATGTCTTAACTTTTTGCATTAAGGACGCGTCAGATATTTAACCGCGTTAATTAACCTTTCGATACTAACGACGACTATAATCGTCCAACGATAAACACTCGCTGTGTACTATGATAACTATAATCGTTCGATGTTGAATGCTCGCCGTGCATTTATGACGACATAATTTAACAATTTTTTAAGTTATTTTATTACTATAAAATGTGATTAAGATGTGATAGTTTTTTCCATCAATATTTTACGTTACACGGTAAAATTTAACTACTATATATCCTCCTTCTCCGGTAAAATGATGTTCGCGTCATAGTTGTACAGTGGCAGCACGTTCGCGATTCGACTATCCGTATAACGGAGGCATAGTGGCGAGAAATAAAGTCGAAAAGGTTAATCGAATAGTTAATTAAATGCTTATATTATGCGAGCATTGGACTGACAATGAGACTTTAACAAGTAAATTTATTCCATGAACATAAGTAATTATAAACCAAATAGTAGAAAGATTTGCGGTGATTTCCCCCCAATCACTGATTAGGATGATAATGTACATAATTTTCCGGCTAACAAACTTCTCCGGCAAGCAACTCTAACTGCGATATTTAAAAATTACTTCATTGCTTGACGCTATTCCGTTATATTAGTTAGGATCTGAGATTTTGGTGAGAAATGAATAAAAACCTTTGATTTGGAATAAACCAAATTTTTATTTTTCGTTAAGTCGTGAAATAGCTAGGAAAATTCATGCTTGTTTTTTAATAATTTTAGGTATATAAACAGAGTATACATTGTGCGTACAAACATAATAAATTGCATGTACACTTTGTAAAAATAAAAAGTTTGACATAATAACATATCAAATAAAGAAAGAAAGAAGTGCGTGAAGCTCTCTTTGGATTTATATTTATTAATATATCCGATTATGATCCCAATGAAATAAATAGGAAATCTTTCAAATGTCGATTAAGGATTAATGTTAAAAACTGCAGAGAGGAATATTGAGTTTTATCAATGAGAAAGTTTGTTCATTTATTTTCTAAACAAATTTTTTGAATTGACATGTCATTAAATCAAGCTTCTCATTAAAATGTAATATTTCTGATACATAATTTCTGTAGGAAATTAGAGGAATTAAATAGAAATAGATTTACGCACTAATAATGTTTATAATCATACATAATAGAAACACAAGAATTCTGCAATTATGATAACAACAAATGCTTTCTTTGTGCTTAATAGTTTATTTTTGCAAAATAAGTTGACATGTACAATGAAATAGCTTAGCGGTAGAAATAAATATCTGTAAGGAAAATCCTCTGTATGTGTTATTTTCGCATTACACGTAATGAGCACAATAACTAGTATTACTGTCGACTTGTCATTTATGTTGAAAGAAAAAGACATTAGTAGGAGATTGTAGTTTCTTAACGTAGCTTGCGCATCTTATAAAATATTAAAACAGTCTCGAACGTTGAAACTTCATGCTCCCTTTTCATTTCCTTATTAATTTCTCTCTTATGCGTTATATTAAAATCTGTGCACTAACCCTCTCATGCGCAATATCAATTTTTGTAAACGTGATTCCTTTAATAATTAAATAGAAAATATTATTGCAATTTCCTCTATGAAAATGATCCTCCCGAAATTGTGAGCTTCTTATTATAAAAAGAATGAAATTTTTAGTCCAAAATTGTTCAATTTAAAATTAAATTTTTGAAACAAATAGTTAACAAGAGTACTCCATGAATTATAATTTCCGATTAATTTGCGCATGAAAGAATTAATTTTTGTAATTATTCGCGAATTTGCGAATACGACATAGAAGGACGGACGCATTGTCTTAACGAGTCCAATTTGTATTTGTTAATTACATAAGAAAGAACATAACTGTTCATGCCTTCAACGCTTGAACTCGAATAGTTTATAGATTTCTATAATCGAGTACTCATTCTGTACTTTTTTTCATAAACAAACCATACGTTATTTTGTTCTGCAGAAAAAACTTGTGCGTATATATTTTGTGTAAAATTAATCTAATAATATAATTTTCATTAATTGTTGATTATTAATAATGTTCCTATTGGATCTCTATATTAGATCTTTATATTTTTGTACAGGATGAGTTATGTAAGTGAGACGAGTTTTAGCTCTTATTTCATTGAAGAAATAAAAAAGTTGAATGATAAAAAATTGAATGGCATAATAAAATCTTATGTTTTTCATAAGTATGCATCGGCAAAATGCAATTACATTTTTTTAAGGGAATTGTATATATTTTAACATTAATAAATTATTACACAACATTTTATGAATAAAAATATTAAGATAAGACTATACAAAATTAATAGTTTACGAAATATTTTATTCTAATATCTTTGATATTAAAATATAAAACAAATTTGAAATGATCTTAAAAATCTTAAACGATTACAAATGAAATTGACAAGCAATTTAATAATATTGATACTCATATATAGGCATCTTAGAATATTAATACTCATTGGCATTAAAACCTGTAAATAATTTTATTGTGAAAAATATTACTTCGGCCGGGAATTGAACACGGATTTAATTAGTGATATTACTGCTCTAGTTTTGTTAGGATATTGCGCTTCAAAACTTAATAATTATATTCGGTACGCAACGTGTAGGATTGGATATAAGTATATAAATTCATATAGAATTATTTAAGCACTAAAGATTTTGACCACTTAGGACCTTTATTTCAAGTTTGTTGTGTATTCATATTACCGTCTTAAAAAATACTGTATTTAGTATTGTTAGAATATAAAATATCCTGTAAAATATTTATTTTTTATTTCATCTTAATACAGGGTACCATTTGAAGCTTCGGACGCAGTTCGAAAATTATGTTTTCCCAAATTATGTTATTCCAAAAAAATATTTCAATTGAAATTTACTTTGTTTCGAGGAAGGCACCCTATATATTTATACATAATAATAAAATAAATTGAAATAATTATATTTTCTTTATGTCAATTTTATCATCTGCAATTAACAAGAACTGCAACCCATCATGATTACATAAATCATCCTGTATGAAAATCTAATAAAAGATTAAGTTATTTAAGAGGAGATATATTAAAAAATTTTTGTAATGCGATCACATATTTTATAATTAATGAAAAAAAAAGAAATCTTCGTATATTTCTAATAAATAGTATATAGAGAATAGAATATAATTATATATAGAATATATAATCATATATAACTTCAATTTATGAAAACCAAAACTATATGTCGTATTAAGATAAGTACGTTGTTTCTTTAAAATTTGTATAAACATAAAATTTGTACAAACAATCGTATGATCATACCATTTCGATTGTGTGAAAGTTCATGTTCCACATTTTTAAACAACAAGCAAATTTTTAACACACATTTAACGATAATAAGATACTAATCTTACAGAGACATAACTCGCAATTATATATCAGTTACTATCGTCATTTCTTATCTTGTTTTCCATTTCAATTTCGCATTATTTATTCGGACGACTTTTACTTTCGCAATTATAATACGTGTTTTGAGTCTAAATCTATAATAATATGCTTTCTAAAATCATGCTCTATCGGCAATTATAGTATATATATCGCAATAGAATTTTAAATATTTAGAGAAAATAAAAGCTTCTCCTCTCCAGTATACAATAATGATCACGTTCGAAGACTTGCTTCAAAATCACATTTCTCTTACGTAGTACGTGGATAAGAATCAATAATCAATAAATGATAGAGATAAAGAACATTGTTTCCAATTCGCAGGAAAATGATAATCGTACGCTAGAAGAATCATGCGTTTATTTAAATACCGATACGTTGTTCGCATAATTAGTAGGCTGGAGGGATTATCAAAATGCACAGCGATACTGCATTTCTACTGTAATTTCATGTTGCTGCGTCGGCTAAGCGCTTCGAACATGATCCCAGTTGACAAAAATTCTGTCGCATCTAAAGAATGATTAAACATTTAATTATGGATAGGAAAAATTTGTAACTTGACCCATGTATCTTGACCTATTTATACCCATCATTGCGAAATTCTACACTGCTCGCACTTAACGATATCCAGACGATCCTTACATTGAAATAAATCGTTTTGATTTTCTCATAGAGCAAAGTGTGTAGATATAGAGGTGGTAGTAGGAATATTTGCAAAAATTGGGAAGATACTCGAAGGGAGTATTTTCTGGGTATATACAGATTAAGGACATTCAATTTCACACTCGTGAAAACTCACGGCAAAACATCGCAAAGCCAACATTCGATAACGTTTGTATTCATAACATTCAACGTAATCATATAAAATCTGAAATATCAATAACGTAATGCTTCCCAGTCAATGTAGTTATATATAGATAAACGTTCGTCGACACAGTAAGTCGATTCGTCTTAAACTATTTTGGCACTAGAATCCACGTGATCGTTAGGTTTTAAGCGTCGATTCGACATCCTGAAATGTCTATGAAGCTAATAAAAAATCTTTAACATATCGTGTGCGCGCTTGAATGTACACGTATCCAATGTAACGTGTGTGTGCTTTTTTATATTACGCGTAATTACCTTGTTATATATGTATATATACATTCGATGTGTAGGTGTATACACTGACTTGTTTATTAAATATGAATGTTTAGAAATTTAATGTCGCATATTTTAAACAATTTACGATTACTACATTGTGTAATATCATTACGATAGCGAGTGACTTATTCTAGATTGAGAATGTTAATGAATAAGCAGCTACAAATTGTGACCTCATGTGCGAATTTTAATTACGTGTGAAATAAATTTTATTTGATTTATTAGCGTTTTTTACGACATTGAAACTACATGAATTTTAAGGAACTGATTTATCTATTGTTCGCAAATTTTTCTTATTAGAATCATCAAACAATTGTGAGTATTTTAAAGAATATTAACAAATATTTTATAATATTTTATAATATTTAATTATTTGATTTATAATATATTGATTTATAAGTGATTTATTTTAAGAATGAAAAATATTAACGCATTTCGTGAAAGAAAGTTAAAATGCAACTACATGTTCTTCAAAGTCGAGTGTCATATATGTATATTTTCTAAATATCATAAATGTTAATTTCAAATAAATATATGACTATGTCACTATCACAAGTTGAGTGATGAATTGTTACATCTATGTGAAATTATGATGAAAAAAAAGGTTTCCTATTTGCAATGCTTTTTTTATTAGCTCATGATCAGCATACGTTACACTTAACATTAATTATCGCTCGTTTGTTTCAGTTGTCAAAAGTTCTCTATTCGGCTTGAATTAAATAGCATGGCCCATATTAAAGACAAAATTTTTCCGTATTTTAAGTTATCGTATATATAAAACGAAATAAACGATTTACTAAATTATAATTAGAAAATGCAGCTGCCAATGTATGTCATGTTACACTTCTTGTTATAGGTATTTAGAAAGAAAAATATTTTAATCGCGATCGTATATGGAATATTCTTACAGCGACCGCATCTTTTCTTTTTTGATTAAATTGCTTGCATTAAACGTTAACGCGTCTCACATTATATCCTCGTTCACATAGAATTTGTGTAGCTACTTGCAAAGGTACTCATTTCGAATCTGAGAAATCGTTGCCATCTGCTGAAATAGATAATCGTAACTGACTATTACGATACCAACTATTTGTTATACGTTTTTTGTTAACCAATTAACATAATTATATTCTTACACCACTAGTATATCATTAACCAAGTAACATATAATTATATTCCTACGCCATTAGTATACCATTAACCGTGTTCGCTGCATTTTTTTTTTTTTAATAATCCCTGACTACAGTATCTTTCGTTGCAATTTATCCAGAGGACGTTGCGTTCCCGACGACACAGTCAGAAAATTGACGACGATGATGCTGAGGGGAACCGGATGGGAGATTCTTCCTGGTGTCGCATTAACTCTCTTTCTCCTCGATCGGACTCACCTCATTCTGCAACAGCTCGAATTTCGGACTCAAGCTTGGCAGCATACCCCTCGTACTCGTTTTGATTTGACTGTACTTGTTGTAGATGTCCAGTGACTTCTTGCGGTCCATTTCGAGTGTCTCCTCGATCAGTCGCGGCGGGATGCTGCCCGCTCGTTTGTGACTCGGCACGAAGACGCTACCTTCCGGCTTGCGTGCCGTCGTCTTATCCCCCTTGTGTTCTGGAGTCAGCGTGCCATTACCCAATTTACGTTGCTGCTCCTGAAACGCATCCTCCTGAACGTCGTCCTTCAGCAGCATACCGGTTATTACCGGCTTGTTGTTCTCTGTCTTGCTAGCAAAGTCGTTGCTCAGAGCTTTCTGTTCCATAATTTCGAGCTTATTGGGCGTTGTGCCGTTCACTTGAAGATTCCGATTCGATTGCACGGCATCTGGGAAACTGTTGATCTCCAACGAGTCTTCGCGCGTTGTCGCGACCTCAATGTCTTGTAGAGATGACATATTTTTTGGTTTTCCGAAGAATTGTGGCTGAAAAGAAACAAACCTCTATATTATAAAAATCTTTTGCTATTATTATTCACACACACCACACACACACACACACACACACACACACACACACACACACACACACACACACAATTGCTTTAAAAAAATATATAAGTAAAATTATTTTTAAAATAAGCAATTATGTGTTTTCTTTACTATTATTAAAACAACTTTATTACATCTATATGAAGAATAATTGGAGGAATCACATATTACGTAAAGAAATTACATAATTCCATTTTTAAAAAGTGAAGGTGACCTTTATATTTTTTTAGCACTTAGAAAAGAATAACATGATAAAATATGTATCCCTCGAAAATGTTCCACTTTTATCTGAAATATTTTTCTGTATTTTCCATATTTTTCGAGATAAATTTGCCGGGATAAATTAAGGATATCTTGTGTATGCATATATAATATTATATATATATATATATATATATATACATACATACAATATATGTTATCTGGGGCAAAATAATTATCAATTGATTTACCTCATAATTTTATGCATAAAAATATTAAGACGCATTTATTAAAAAATAATAGTTTATGAAATATTTTATACTTTTGTTTTAATAGAAAAAAAATGATGATGAAATATATAATCCATAAAAGAATAGCTTTATTAACCGTCGAGCGGTTTGTTCTTCTTTTATTTTATATCAAAATTAATAAAATGAAATTAATGAAACGAATATACACACAAAAAGGAATTCAGATGAATCGAATCTTATCTCTCTATTTACTTACACTTTTATCTTCTTCCTCCTCCTCCTCACTGGTAAAATTTCTAGAATCGTCCAACAGTATTTTTTCTATATCCGGTGATTTATCGAATTCCACCCATTTCGATCGTCCCTCCAGTTTCCGCGACAATACATCAGATTCGTAATTACCACCGTACATAGGATAACCAAGGTGGCCGGAGTCGTATTCGACCTGATTGCCGTAGCGGTAGCTCGGGTTGGCCGAACCTTGACTGGATACTGAAAGGTCTGATTGTGACAGACCGGTATTGGTGCTTCCAAACAGTCGTGTATTTTCGAAACCTGTGTGAGAAATGCAATAAAATAGAAGATAATATCACAAAAACAAGGTGTTATGTATACGAGACTGAATGATCCACCTGAGAATTTATCGTCTGGTATTTCTTCTCTATGCACCAGAGCCTGTTGATCGGTGACAGCAGTGGTCACATCATCGGATGACCCTTTGTTACCTTCCGTCTCTTCCTTGTTATAATCTGGCTGTATTTCGACCACAAATGAACACCCGCTGTCCTTATATCTTGACGTGGGTTTATTATCCTCTGTCGTTACCTGGAAGCAAATGTAGTAAAATATATTACACAAATTGAATGTGAAATGTAACATTTTCTACACATACCTTTGTTAAAAATTATTATAAAATATTGAAACTGTGTTAAAGTTCACTTTCTTTTATTTTAACAAGTAATTAAACCAATGTGTTATATCAATTTTAATAATTTATTTAATGAATTTTCAAATTATTTAATAAATATAATTTTAGCCTCGTATCATACATTAAAGTTGGATCATAATGAACCAAGATAGTAACTGAAATATACTTATAGTAGTTCATTTTATCACTAGCTATATATAACTAATAGATTATTAATTTATAAAAACTATTAGTTATTTTCTAAAACTATACTTGACATTACGAGAGATCAAAAAATATTCGGATCATTATGACCCATCTCAACGTTTGTGTAACATTTTAGCCACCACAATGCCGGATTAAAATAATTTTAATGCTTTATTTATGTTTTAAGTAATTTTTCAAGTATCAAATCTCAATAAGCTTTTGCTAAAATCTCAAAATTAAATAAAAAATAAAGACTGATATTCATAATCGGATCTTGTATTCAATATCGTTTTAAATACAGTCTGTACACAATAAGAAAATCGTATTAGCTTCTTAAGATATTACTTAAGACGGTCCTAAAATAAAATCGAATTATAAATACCATCTTCTGATTGGTTTATGACGTCTTAAGTCTGTACTTAAGACCGTCTTAAATATAGAGTAGATATTAAGTATTTTAAAAAATTATATATATGTATATAAATCTTATTTTATATATATATATATATATATAATAAGAGAGATAATTCTTTCATAAAACTTCATATGATCATATGTCCTAATTAAAGGAAAAATTTTGTTTTTTTTCTTTATCAAAAATTTCGAAAACCACTCATTTATTTTAAAACTTTCATTTAAGCTTTCATCGAAATGATTTTCAAAAATTTTGAAAAAAACAATATTTTTTTCTTTGACTTTGGTATTTTTGAAATTAAAACCGTTTCTGACATATGTATAGTCATATAAAAATTCAAAAATTTGAATTTATTAAAATCGTCCCTTACAATTGTTTAGAGTAATATTCATCCTATATATAAGAATCGACTAATACCGGCCTACGAGATACATATTTATATACGCAAAGAAATAGATGCAATAAACGTCAGTTACTTAACATTGAGTTCAGTAGTGAAAAAACGATATTTGAAAAAAAACATAATAAAGAATACAAAGCAAATTTCTAAGGTACAATGATATTCGATTAAATTCAAAATTTATTATTCTAGCCAAACGTTCCAATTCATCGGAATTCGTATACGTATATACTTAGTTCATTATTTTTTTCTTTTTATTCTCTTTTTTACCAGTTCTTATACGAATCAATTCCACGCCTTTTTCTTGTTCGAAAGTTGGAGCATTTTAGGTACGTACGTACGAGAAGAATGGATAGAAGCAGAGCGAGTGTAAAGCATTTAGAGAGATCAGGGTGGAAAATGAGGAAGCGTGCGAGACAGACGATAGAAAGAGGAAGAGAGGAAGAAAGGGGAAGGGAATGCACTGCGGTCAGAGAGGAAGAGGAAACGTAGGTGTCGGCAAAGGCGAGTGGCTCGACGGACGAATTTCGAGAATCTTCGACTCGAACGAGCCTCCGCGAATAAGACGAGGCCGTAAGTAGGACGATAGGTGGGGGAGAAATTGCTCGGTGGTAACCTCCGACCTTACCAGGGTCGGCCAAGTTCGATAATTACGAATCTACTCCTTACAGTCAGAACGAGTCAGTCTGACCTGATTATTACGATTCCGTCGACCGCAGTTTCGCAGTTTCTACAGCGTTTCATTTGTCTCGTTGTTTAGAATAAATGTGGAAGAAAAGAAGAGGATTTATGTAAGTGATATTTCATTGTAGCAGTATTTTTTTTTTTTAATTTGTGGCACATTGATTTTTAATAGAGAGGTGCAGCATTCTACGGATAGTTGTTTTAAAAATCTTGTTCTGAAAAAAAGGAATAAATAGAACTGCCCAATTTCTCACAGTTAATTATTCTTACATTTCCCTATCTCAAAAAAATAGTGTAAATTTAATTCTATACATATTGTTAAAAAATATAAGTATAAAGATAAAATTTGTTTGGAATGTTACTTAAAGATTAAATACCGAGCTAAATTTGTCAAGATACATCGTTAAATGCATACGCTTCATTAGTGTGTCCAGTATAACATTTTTACTGATATCGCTTTTTTATTAGATATCTAAAGTCTTGGTTTTTATCTTTTTTTTTATGTTCTAAAAATAATTTTATTACAAAAACTATATCGCTTTGATTGAAATAAGAATAAATATAATTTAAGTTTTAGTTAATTTTTATAATGTTGTAAATATTTTTTATTTCGCGTCTTACTCGCTTTTCTTTTATTTCTAATTTTTTTTCGCTTCGTTTTACCTTCTTGCAATTTACATCACCCCCTTTGCGGCATATTAGCGTGTCGTGACACATTGAAAAATCCTATCGCGTTACGATAATATGCGACGAAAATTTGATAACATACGTACCGCACGTTCCTCTGTTTCTACGATAAGATGATTGTTCTTGAGCGTAAGGGTGATGATGTTCCCGTTTGCGTTCTTGCTGGTATGATTACCGGAAGTGATGGTGTATTCCATCACGGCCGCCGCCGAAGTAACATTTACATCCATAACCTCCGTCTCGCAAATGTATCGAGGTACGTCTAGGCCATTCACCAACTGAAATTGCATAGAAATACATTCGTACGATAAAGCACGTGTAGGAAACCTACGAGGACGGAAATTCCGAACGTTTCATTCGTCACCTCTGCGCGCGGTGCGAAATCTTGATGAGTATAAAATTCGATCGTAAGAGCGTAAGAAACAGCAAAAGAGAACATTTTCTTCTTTGTCAATTATTATTAAAATTTACAAAGAATTTAATGAAGCTGAAAATCTGCAACTTTAACGACTATATTAACGCTCGGTTTGTAAAACTCATTTATTTATGTTAATTACTTAATTTTGAAAAACTAAAATAATATAATTCAAATAAAAGAGAATGAATATACTAAGTATAATCTTAGTAAGAATAATTCAAATTTGAAGACACATAAAGAAATTTGAATTATTTGACATTTTTGACAAAGAGATTTATATAATTGGGTTTAACAGACCTACCGGCAACTTCAGAGGATTAAAGAAAATTAAATCTTTAGCGATGCACAACCATTTGTCTGAATATAAGTAATAAATTTTTCTTTTTTCCTTCCTATAAAAGAAAGACAGTTACATTAATAAATTGTATCTTTATTTTATTAATACATTTTTTACACGCGATCCACCTAGCATCAGTTCGCATGGGCTTGTCTTTTAATCTACGATTTATTACGATTTATTTCTTGGGAGCCTTATTTTTTTTATACATAATATTACTTGTACTTGGCGTCGTCATAGAATCTCTCGATTTGATGGAACATCTCGAGACGTGATATTCGCAAGGCGGGCATAATTTTTCGGTGATGTTCGAGAATGTTTCGCGCAGGATACGGGATATTTAGTTACAGTAGATGCGCGAGGAGCTGTCCTAATTTACGAAACGCGCGCAAGAAGAGGACGAGCGAGAAGAAGGGAGGAGGAGGGGGAGGGGGAGGGAGGAAGAGCGGAGAGAAGAAGGGAACATCTCGTTCAGTTTTTTATCTATCGCGTCGCGAAAAAGCTATTTCGCATGCAAGTAGGTGTTCGCGTGTACGCGTACACCTATACGTGCCCAGATGCATGCCGGTTACGTCGTTCTCCGAGTGCCTTGTGCCAGTGCCAAAGGGTACTGAACCTGACCCAAGGGGCATTGCTCTTACGCTGCGTCTCTCCATTCCTTTTCTGTTAGATCGCTACACACACCGGTCGTCACGTTAGCCAAAGCGAGCAGGTATCATTGCGAGGCCCTGACTCGGTACTCGCGGATGGCAGTCGAAAATACGCGCCGAAAACACGAAGCGAACGATATGTACGTACGACCGTCTCGCGCTTTTTTATTGTCGGCGAGCGGTTGTCCTCTATAAGTTGACTCAATGAAACCTACGCTATGATACGTTTATAGATTATGTAATCACCTGTCCCAAGTTAAGCTGTCATCTCTATACGTAAGCTATGTGGAAATTTTATTCGAAGTGCATACAAAACGGATTTTTATCTTTCTTGTAAACAGTTTGATGTAAAATCACCGTTTTTCAATTTTAAGCACGAGAAATTTTATCGAAAAAAATTAGGAAGCGTTTTTTCTGCTCCCTTTACCGGTCCCAACTTATTTCCTGTAATATCACTTTAGCATATTTTGTGTATAAAATTTTAGAAGGTTTCAAAAAGTTATGGAAAAAGTCATCTAGTTTTTAAAGATTGCTATATCAATCGTTTTTACATATATTTGTAGACTATCGTATATTGCGAAAAAGATGGCATCGCATAGACGAGTTTTGGCCATCTGCTGTGTTCCATATACGTGACCTTTCACCTTTGCCGTAAATCGATCAGCCGATTATTACTAGATAGAATTGCAAGGACATGTTGATCAATAGTTTTTACATATTTTATTTCTTCGAAAAAATTGCACAATTAATACGCGCGCGAATTGACATCGTAATCTATAAAAATAAAAAATGAAAAACGTTTAAGAGCATAATTATAGTAATGTAATTGTAATTTATTATGAAATATAACCAAAAGTAGACAGTATTTAATAAGTACTTAATATTAGTCAAAGTTAATTTAATCGATTAAGTACTAAACTTGATCACGAAACTAATTAAATTTCCGATTCATGTCTTTGTAATGAAGACTAATCGTTCCGAAATATAACCAACAGGTTACAGAAAATTGGCAGATATGACATATAGTTATAGATGTAACTCTGCATGTGTTTGCGTGGGATTGTCGCATACGTAGATTATACATAGAGAGTTCGTGTTGGGTCGTAATCATACCACCACTTCTAGCGGACATTCAAGTACTAAACACTCAAGGACATTCGCCTGGTTTGTCGTCTGGTTTTTTTTGTTAACCGTTAGAGGTTGCAGACGGTCACGTCGAATGGAGGACGTTTATAGACGAATGTTCTGTAGACAATGACAACCGAATACATATATGGTGTTCCGTAGTTAAATATAATTTTCATTTTATAGCCACTATATGTACAATGCCTTAATTATCTTTCTTGAATATATAAATAATTAACTTACATCGAATATTTTAACTGATTATTACATGTTGATTTAAAAGTTTTACCCTTTGTGGACCGGCAGCGTCTCTTTTTTAAGTCATTTTTATAAACTGGTCGTTCAATTTTTATAAAATTTAGCTTATGAAATAATTTGATAATTCTTTATTTAAAGATAAGATAATTCTTGATCTGAGATCAAAAATAAAAAATTAAAAATGGCAGATTTAATATGGCGGAATTTTAAAAAAATTATTTATCATAAAACTCGGAGTTTTAGAGAATTTTTAATTGTTCATCAAGTTTCTAGTTTCTGTTTATTTGAAGCTCATCAGGGGTCAATTTTTAAACTGACTTCCAAACTCTGATAATAAATCCTATGATTCTTTTTTATGGATGTTATTACCTTTTTGAAAGTTATTTACTTAAAACTACACAATAACAGTAAAATATGGTCTTTGCACTGCATATAAATAATTTTAATATATTATTCAGCATTACTAAGATTTTTATAAGAAGCCTATGAGCATCAAATTATTAAATTGCCAGGCAATTTAATTTGTTTTGTAATGTTATTACTGTAGTTCAATTTGATTTGCGTTTCAAGTCAAAAAAATCAATTCGGCGCGCAATTCAAATAACCATATAAATAGTATATAAATTCACTCAGGTTGACTATTAAAAGCTTCCTTTCTTGTTGTGTTTTCACATTTATCTTAGAAATTCTTGTTTAATATTATTAAAAAATAGACAAGCAATGTAATATCTTTTTTTAAATTCCGATTATCACTTACAAATTTAAAATTTTCTTATTTCTTTATATTAAAAAAAAAACGTATAAAAAAGAAACGATGACGAGAAGAGAAAAAGATAGATATGATTGGAGCGAAATAGTATAGTGAATGGAATATACGTTGAAGTCCAAAAAGTAGTATTGATATTCCATTGACGCATCTTTTAACGGTACCGTTAGAGGTCCTAGACGGTCAAAATGATTCTAGTCTGTCTATACCATAACAGATCTCGGCTATACGAATAAATAGATAGCCATGAACTAAATAAAAGGCCTTGAATTATTTTATCATCTAACGTATACATTAAAATCTAATTACGTAGTATCATAGGGACTAAGGTAATTAAAATCGTTTAGACTAAACTATTATCGTCCAATTAAATAAAAGCATAATGTAATTAAAGAAGTACATGTAAAACTAAAACTAGATTTTTCTTGATAGAAGTGAGGGAGAGAAAGAGAGGAGAAAGATAGAGATAGAGAAAAAGAGAGAGAATTATAACATGAAAAAACTGCAAATACCACCTTCCTTCACATTAACAACTGTAAATGATAAAAACTAAAACATTGTAAAGTGAGATAATTTATGATGTGCGAAGCAAATATGAAAAGTAGATTTTTCTTTCTCTTCTGAGATAAATGTGTTATTTAAAATAACTTGTAGGCGTGTTTTTAAATTTCAATTTTTTGTACTTTTTTTTATGTCATATTTTTCATTTATTGGAAAAAAGTCATATTACAAATAGAAGAAAATATCAAATAAAATGAATTATTAAAGTAGTTGGTAGCATTTATTACGTCTTGAAACAAACACGTCCGTATGTTTTTTTCTTTTGTAATGCTTACATATTAATGTCAATCACTTTGGATGCTCATATAATATTTATGATCGCAGGCAGTTTTAGAAAAGATAGCCGTAGAACGATTTGGCAACTCGAATTTGTTTGACCTTTATGATAAAAGTCGTGCCAGAAAGACAGAGACATAGAGAGAGAGAGAAAGAGAGAGAGAGAGAGAGAGAGAGAGAGAGAGAGAGAGAGAGAGAGCAGTAACAACTTCGGCGAACGGTACATACAACGGCTTTAAGTTTCATTTTTCTATTTTTATAGTAAACAAATATGCGCTGGTTTAAAATTTGGGCATTTGTAAAAATCGAGCTAAATATTTAATTTCGTCTAGTAGTAGAGGAAAAAATGTACGAATTTTGCTTGCAAATTTATTAACGATAAAATAGAGAATATTTCTCAAAAAGAAAAATAAAAATAAACGTAAACTTAACAAATAAAATTCCTGTATATTAATTTAAATTTTACAATTGGCTTTAGTAATCTTTCGATTAAAAATATTATCTAAACGTTCTATTTCTCTTAAAGAAAACTAATACAAAACAATGTCATTTACTCCAAAGTGAATTATAAAATTCTCCTTTCTTCCTATACATATAATATTAATTGTTAAGTTTAGAAAATCAATTTTTAACTCTTATGACTTCTTTTGCTAGAAATATGAAAGAAAGAGAGAGAGAGAGAGAGAGAGAGAGAGAGAGAGAGAGAGAGAGTTGCGAATATAATGCTATAGTTTTGGAAGTTCGCGCTCGCATATGATGGCGGTCAGCGAAATAATATTGACATAGTGCTGGCAAATGAACAGAGACCTCCTTGTGGTTCGTAGTCGAGATAAGCTAATCTCTATCATAGTCTGGTACGCCTCGCGAATGTATAGCAAACAACGAGCCTTATCATTTTACACCGACGTCATTCGATAACTGTTCTTTGTTGTTCCGTGCTAAAAACCTAAATTTGCGTTATGATGTGGTATCGGTAGCATTTTGATTTTTCTCAACATATAGCTCAGAAAAATCTGATGGTTATAATAACATCAATAATGATAATTTTATTTAAGCTACAGCGTACACACTTATTGGTACATACCTATAATACATATCCACCCGATTATATTAAACGTATCTTACTTTTTTAATATTAGTTGGACCACGTATGAATATAAATCCAATTCGAAAAGTATTTCTTTCGTATATGCATCTAATTATATTTCTAATTATCCTTGGAAAAGTTTACTTTAAATGAAGTTAAGATTCATAAAAATAATTAACAGTTTATTTAAAAATGTTTAAGACAGTTTAAAGTATATAAAAGGTTAATTTAAAATAACGTAAGAAATTTAAAGTATTTTAAAGCTGACTTTAAAATACTTTCTTTATGTTTTTCTTTTTATTCGATGTCTCTTCATTCATACAATCTCTTAATCAGATTTTCAAATGTCGAAGGGCTGAAGAAACTTTATTCAGCAAAAACGATACTTATCGGCAGACACAGTAATATTTTAAACAGTGTTTTGCAATTAACTGCAATTGACTTTCACATATAACGCTGCATAACGTGGTAGGTATATCTACAAGAGAGTAGTAAGTCTTAAATCGTAAGAACCTAGAAGCTTCTTAAATTAAAAAATATTTTTGAAACATCAAAATTGTGATTAAGCATTTTAAAAATATTAAAATATATGTAACATTTTACTGCAAAATATTTTTAAAAAAGAAGATTCTAAGGGGAAAAAGAACATGGCTCTCATGGATGGAACATCCTCTCTTCCGCGGATATACCGGTGTTGTATTAAAGAAATTCCGTAATTATTGATAAAAAGGAAGGAAAGGTATGATAAAAGAAAAAAACCGGATGAGCAAGAGGAAAAAAGAAAGAAATAAATGAGAAAGGGGGAGAATATACATTTTTTATTAATTACACGTTTCTAAATTTTTGATAAGAGAAATTAAAATATTTCTATTAAAACTATTATCATGTTGAATAACTGTGAAACAATATATAAATCAATATTTATCTACAATACCTTTTAACGATTAATGATTGTCTACATTCAGTTAAAATAATTTAATTACAATAAATACATAGAAAAGAAGGAAGAATATCCAAGGAGAATAGGAGGGGAGAGAAAGCGAGCGAGGGGGAAGGGTGATTGGGATGGGCGACTGCTGCGAAATAATCGACTATCCGAAAGGGTCAGTGGCAAATAACTATAATTTCTTTTGGACCCGGTTACACAGCCGGGGTTTGAGCGAAATGGACAATACGTAGGATAAGAGCGAAGAGGACCAGGGTGCGGAAGGAGGGTGGGCAGAGAGAATGAAAGAAAGAGAATAATAATAAGAAAACGGGAATGAGAAAGAAGAGAAGAGATGGAGAGAAAGGAGGAAGAGCGGCCGTCACACTCCGCGATGGTGGAAGCAAGACGTTGACGGGAGGATAGGTTCGGCTGCGCGCGCGCACACGCGCGAAGCTGCTAGAAGAAGTATAGAGAAAGAGAGGAAGACGTGGTGGGGTGAAAGCGGACCCAGGCGCACCGGGTGCAACGACCCTTTTGGTTAGGTCAGCCACCCCGCGGACACGATACAACGCGGTGAGAGCGGGTCCGGTCCGAGCAGGCCCGCGCGCATGGTCAAAAAGACGGGTGCATGCTGCATGGACGTGCGGCCGAATAAACGGGTGGTCAAAGCGATGCACACCGATGGACAAATGTACGGCCCGAGCCTTCGTACGGCTATGGGCGCGATCGCCGCGGTCGGATAAAAGTCTGGGGAATCGCGCGAGCCGAGTGAATTTCGCGCGCGAGGCTGCGTTGTAATCGCGAGTCGATCAATGAGGTGATGACGACGACGACGATGACTACGATGATGATAGTGAAGAAAGATTACAGTCAGATATATGGCGTGAGAAAGAGAGAGAGAGAGAGAAAGACAGAGGTTGTTAAAAATAATAAGGAAAAGCGGAGAGAGAGAGAGAGAGAGAGAGAGAGAGCACATATTTGTTTTGCTATCAGAAGTATGTTGATGAAGAATTACCTGGCTGAAGACCTGCGCTGATAAAGAGATGTTCTATCGTTTTGTTTTCCATGCATTGATATGTCAAATAAATTAAAAATATATATTATATTTTCAAGAGAATATAAATGAATTTAATTTGATTTAATTTAATTCTATATGAAAGCTTGTTGTATTTTAATTTTGTAATTCATTATATTCTAAAATATTTAAATGTAATATCTTGTCAACATTTAACGATGACTATTGCATATTTAATATTTTGAACTTTAATAATACTATCCAGAACCAATTTTCAAAATGAAAGTTAATCATTTTGATATATTTTTGCCTGCTGAATACGAATCTATTGGCCATATATGGCTATCATAATTTTGAAAAAAAAAAGGAATTAAGAGGAAAAAAAGACGATTTTGAAAATTTTCACATTGACATTGTAATACTAGCATCAAAAATTTTTCTATTTTTTTTATGCTCTTCGAAAACTTTTTTTTCAACTTTTAGCTTTAAAATCTTGTTTCATATGATTTTTTTGTTTGCAAGATATAACATTTAAAAATAACTCTTGTCTATATAGGTAGTATAGGCATTTTGTTCCATCTTAATATTATTATGTAAAAGTAAGTACTTTTGTACTTATAATATAATTCGGATTATATTATATAAAAAATCAATATAAAATTAACAAAATACAATATGGAAGGAAGATTATGATCTTGAATTATGTGTTGAAGATTATAATCTTCCTGACATACCTACTGTATTTTGTACCTAATTTTATATTGATTTTAAAGAAACAAAATGGTTTTAGAGCTAAAAGTTACTTTCGCGATATTAATAAAATTTATCGAAGTTGACAACGTCATAAAAATATTCAAAATCATTTTTAACTTTTAACGTCATTTTTTCAAAATTGTGATAGCCAAATTTGATTTACAGATTCGTACTCAGCAGAAAAACATCGGAAATGACTATTCATATTCGTGTTGCAAAAAAAATTTTTGGACAATATAATTATAAAAAATGACCAGTCAAATTATTTTATTAAAATAAATATGCTAGGGATTTTATTATTTGTATAAATTTTAGAATATTTTATCTAATATGATTATTTACTAATCTTGATAATATATGCACAATACTTTCACGCAATTTTATTATATCCTATTTTTAGTATTATGAGACCCCCGCCTTCCTGATAAATAAATATAGAAAATAAACAAGAGAGATAGAAATAAATACAGGAGAAATCTGATGCCGGGAGAAATATACATGGCTATCGCGGCTATTAATTGATCGGAGATTTATTTCAAACTTAACGTACATATGTACATATTGAATGCATTGAAGAGTAGCCGGGATCAATATATAACTCAATGAATGACTGTGACAAGCTTTATTGAGAAAATGATACACGATATGCGACGATATAATCAAAGAATTCTCCTGTAATATGACCGAGGAATCGATTGAATTCCGTATAATGTTCGACCGCGTAGCATTTTACTCGATCATCATTGATAGGCGATCACGACGAGCAACGAATAATTTGCTTGATAAATCCATTAGAATCACCATATATTTTACATATATATAGTCTTTTTTTCAACGTTAGTCTCTATATTACAAGGAGGGGATACAAAAGAAGATATTCTTCATAGATCTTCTTCAACATGATGAATCTACATCGAAAATAAATTATCCCATGTCCGAGCGATTTGTTAAATGAATGATCTTGTAAATTGTATCTTTAATACCCATTTCCACCAATGTACATTAACTTTAATCTCAGTTCAACTTACTCTTCGTCTTTTTCTAGAAATTAGAAGTTGAACCGAGATTAAAGTTAATCTACATTGGTGAAAACGGGCATAAATCGGCCGACTGCTGCCAAAATTAGGCTGGTAAAAAATCCAAATAAATAAAATAATTCGGTAAAAGTGTGATCTAAAAAAAAAAAAATTTTAATTAAAAATTAATTGCTTGAAAAGATTAGAAACATAACATTCTAAACATCCCTTAAATAGCTGCTAACCACGCGGTTCATTCTATTTTTTGCAGGGAATGACGCGTGTCGTATCGGCGAGACTCCGAGCGTATAGAGCCGGCGTCTCTACGAGGTGGCGAGTGTCTAGCAGTGTCTGAGCGCCGATCGGTCGGTCGGTTGCCGAAGAGCGAGAGGCAGGGGGAGGGAGAGGGGGGAGAGGAAGGGATCAGCAGCAGCAGCAGCAGCAACAGCAGCAGCAGCAGCAACGACGACGGCGGCGACGGCGGCGGCGGCGGCGGTGGCGGCGGCGGCGGCATAGGGGCGATCGAGGGCAACGCACCCGGTCAGCCTTGGCATGAATTGAATCTAGCAATGCGAAAGTAAGGTTAGCCGGCGCATTAATGCGCCCAGTGACCTAACTTACCTCCTCGCGCTCGATCGGCTTGCATTTCCCCTCGCTCCTATTCCGATTTTTATTTTTGCACCGGACGCTGCAATCGCACGGCGAGCGCGACGGGGATGGAGAACGGAAGAGGGAGTTGCGGAGCAGGGGTAAAGGGAGGGGGAGGGGGGCGAATAGTTCTCATCGGAGTTCCGGAGCAAGCTAAGGTCTTCGGAACCGAGCGAATAATCTTTTGAAGCACAGATCGCTTTCTCTCACGCCGCGCCCGTGCATGTAGATATATGTACACGTATGCACGCTCGGCAAAAACGACGTTCAATATGCATATAGCCCGCGCACGAAACGGAGTTTTGTCCTTGCAAGATGCGATCGACCATTGAAGCCTGTATGGATAAATAGTGTGACTCATAAGGAAAGTATGCAACACGTACGTTACTTTTCTTCTCTTTTCGAGTCATTCGGGTTATCGGCAATCCGACTCGGTGCCACGACTAAGAAATTTCGTGGTGTCTGCTTTGGGTAAAAATAAATGGCCACGTGCAACGAGTTTAATCATGTCTAAGAATGAGTTTAATCACTCCCGAGTGCGAATGCCTGTTTGCATTCGAAATCACTTTTGATGTCAAGGTGTGGCGCTCGAATCCGCCATTTTCGCGTTAAATTAGGCAATACGTATTCCATTTAATTTCTTAGCGAAAATATTAATGTTATTTATGTAGCAATACCGTATTAAATACTATTTTATAATATTATATTATATAATATTAATTAGTGTTAAATAGTGACAGTATAAATTATTAATAACAGTAATGTTGTTGAATTATATTATATTAATAAAAATATATATGGTTTACAATTATATTATTATTATTAATAATATTATTCAACAATAATAGTTATATGCTATTAATGATAACAGTATATACATATATAAGTATATAATTCTATAAACATCAAATTTGAAGTGTTAAGCTCATTATGAGAAAATTGAATAAATTACTTCGTACATAGCGAATAAGTAAAAAGAATACCGTCTTTTTTATCACTAATTGGAAGTGTATCTCTTATAGAAATTCGATTCTACTTAATGCTAAAAGATAGTAATTAATTACTTATTCTGAGTATTAAAAGCATTGAAAAACAATACTTTTAATATTCAAAACGTAGTTAATTACTATTTTCCAATATTCAATTGCTGTAAAGGATACTTCGCATAATATTGGATCATATTTACAAATATTTTTCAATGAAAATGAAAAGTTCAAAAATTCTCGAATAAAACAATTTAGATTTTCCAAGAAAGATCTTTAGCGCGGTGAAGGAGAAAATAAAATGTCTGCGATGTTCAGTTAGAATGAATCATTTTTCACTATCTAACACTTTATCGCGTCTCTCCTTAACGCATATCTCAAAATATCGCAATGGAACTAAACGAACCGACGAGTGGAAGCTAAATATCGGCACGAGTCGCAGAGTAAACCGACTATGCGTAAACAATGACACACTTTCTCGGCACTCTGACGCTATCGCTATGTCCACTCGCGTTGCACATGTAGTACATAGCAATTATTGAAATCCAAAGCCCGTATTCAGAACGCACGGAACAAAAGGCCTTTTCTTTTAGCAATAGCTGCTCTTCCCTTGATCGTCAAATGAAACAAGCGTATGTTCGTATTGCGGAATGAAGCAAGTAAAATGAAAAAATGTATAGAAAAAACGAAAAGCACAGCCAAAATATAAGGTCTGTTTTTATTGCTGAACTCTCTGAATTGGTACACACGATGCGATAGTGCGGTGTTGAAGTGAAATAAATGTACGTTTGTTTCACTTCAACTTATTGCATCGTATGCACCAGTTCAGAGGGTGCAGTAATAAAAAAACAGACCTAAATATCAATAATAATTTCGGCAATTTCGTCATAATACTTCAGCATGAATTAATCGCTCATGTACAGGTAAGTGTAATTTTACTTGAAACGTTCCAAATAGTTTTTCTCAGCTTAAAATAAAATGAAAAAAAAAAGAAGAGAAATCGAAATTCTGTTCAACTGTATTTAATTATAATAAGTTTCCGACTGTAAAGCGCTCCTTAAATCGAGTCGTTGAAAATCTTTGTTGCGAAAAAAGTGCATTTGCGATCGAGAAAGGCGAGAAGGCGAAAAATGTATGAGAATATGTATATATATGTGTGTGCGCGTGTGTGTGTATGTGTGTGTATGACGTAAAATATAGGCACACTACAATACAGCTAAGAAGTGCGAGAGAGACTCGTAGAGGCGAATGCAGCAACATACGTATGTTTGAGTGCAGCAAGAGGCGCAGCGCGATGGTATGAAAGAGCAACGGCTCTAAGGAGAGAGGAGTAGGGTTGGGAAAGTGTTATTTAGAGGGGTTGCGGAGGGAGGAGAGGGATGACGTGGAACAAGTCCCGCAGCATACGCATGCAACGCGATGCGTTAGCGGTTAGTGGGGGGCTAGAACAAGCGTGGTGGGGGTAGCGCGCTGTTTTTGAAAAAACCGCAAGGCTTTAAGAAGGCGTGCGGTACCCCCCACCACCGAGTACTACGCGAGCAACTAGCGGCCGACATAGACAAGCGCCGCGCTTGGTCTATTACTGGAAAATAGTGCGGGTGCGACATTGGGCGACCGATCGTCGTGATAATTCCTTCGTTTTTCGTTTCACAGTTCGGACAAGTGAGAAGTGCGTTCCCTTTCGGAGGTTTTTTTTTTTCAGTTTTTCTAAAAATATGCGTGGACCAGAATCTAATTTTGGGATGTGCGAATATTATCTTTTTTTTTTTTAACATAGCTCTGTTCTATAATTTAAGATATAAAATATAAAGATATGAATACGTATAAAAAAAATGTAGCTTTCTTTGTATTCGTTGCTGAAATACTTGGCTCCTGATGCATGTTACTGAAGTGAAAGGTGCATTTATACAGGGAATTAATTCACATGTATTACAAATCGTATTTCTTTTGCATATTACATAAGATACCAAAATTTTCGATTCTTTCTCTTTTTCTGTTTTATGTATTTTATTAGAAACATTTGAAAAATACTAACATTTCCTATTTTTTGTCCTCCCGTCGATGATCGTGCAAAGCAATAAATCGTGTATAGTAATACGAAACATTATATTGTTCTCTTATTTCAAAAACACAATTAAAAAACGTAATTTTTTTATTACTATGAATGAGTTTAGTAAACGTTACTCTATCAATTATAAAAAATCAACTAAATTCCTATAAATTTTGCGGATTATGAACTAATTTAATTTTATAAAAATTGTCACAACTAAAAATGGGCAGTTTTTTAAGAGCTGTGAAATAAAAATGATAAAAATGATATTTGTGGAATTACATTAAGAATATTATTCTTTTATCGATATTATTTGATTAATCAATAAATTTCTTAAGTTAAAAAATAATTTTCTTCTTTTCTGGGGAACTTAATTTTTTGAGTTGTATCACTTTTCAAGTAAGAACGATAAGAAGACGATAAAATTTGTAATATGCATATGCAATCGACGAGTTTCAATAATAGTGAAAAATGATAAAAAGGTGAGCACTACGAAAAATAAAAATCGTCGGTCTGTGATAATATGTAAATGTGAATAAATATTGATGTATACACACATACATACACATATGTATATGTATATGTATGTGTACGTTCGTCAAGTTTGCAACCAATTTTAATTTCTCAGTAAAATCGCAACTTGAAGAAATTGGATATACTTCTAAGAAAAACCTTTCTTCTAAAATAGTGCAAACTGTTCTCTTTTTCCCTTTTTTTAAATAAAGAAAAATAAATTTAGTGTAATGTGAATAGACATTGAATAAACGTACTTCTTTGTCGCGTATTTTCTGAATACGTGTATTCAGTGAAATTTACTTTTCTACTTTTGCCGGAGGACTGTTTGTCCTGAATTATTTTGAATCGTTCATTTGCTGCGCAGCTTCGCTTCTGCTCGTTCTCAAGTACGTTTAATTCTGTAGGGTCACATTTGATCAATGAAAATTGACGCTGCTCAAATACTGGCTTTGCTCTGCTTCGATCTTAGTTCCTGTGATAAATGTTCTCTTCTAAGAAAAAAGAAACTGTTAATCGCAAACAAATTTGCGTTTTTATTCGAATTCACTTTCGTAGGTATAATATTTATTTAGATTCTAGCATCAAAGATGTTCGTTCAAGATAATACGATACGTTATTTGTAGTCAATCGAAGATCATTTTGATTTATTAATGAGAAAGACGTAATTTAATCTATTAATAATGCTTCTAAAGCATTTCTGTAATTGAATTCAAATCTTATGTATGTTTAATTGTTGCGAGTGTTCGAAATATCGCCAAACTGTCGCGAAAGTGAAATAATTCTACATGATATTTCGTCCACCGCTGCGTGCAGTCGCGTTGCATCAGAAAACTGGAAATGATTGACCGCAATTTTATTAGAAAGTACGCGACGGCGACAACGAACGGCAAAATTAGAGAGGCGGATTACCCGCGGTACTAATGAAACCGAATCGCTCGAAAAGAAACGAATCGCGACGCATGGAAAGCTGGCCCGGTTTAATTGCAGAAGTCAAACATCGTATGCAACTTTCACCGACGTCTGTGTTTATGCATTATATGCCCTTTTGCTCCGCAGACTACAGTCGGAGGGGGCAGTCAAACATTGGTAAAGAAAGACGTATAATATATTTCATTAGTGGCGATACTTTCTTCGCCATTATTCGACATATATTATGCAACATCGCCTTTCGCAACAAAAAATTTCTCTTGCTCGATTTGAAACGTTTTAATTTTTGGCTTGGTTCTGCTAATATTTTTTCGTTTATTTTATAATTATTTATTAGTTTTTATTTAATAAACAAATGACTACACTTTCAATTAATGTTAATGCAGTATTTATTTATATTAATAGAATTTATGATAGTTAACAAGAAAAGTTAAGTTAATGTTTATAGCGAACGTGATAAACACTTTTAATTAAAAATATTAACATTTAACGATATCGTGAAACTTAATTATTTGGAAAAAAGTAACACTGATATAAACTGATATACTATCGTCTTTTTTTTTATTTCGATTCTTTTTCTTTTTTTTTTTCAAAAACTCAATATTGTTTTATAATCACGTTTATAATGAATAAGAGATTTTTTTATAATGTAAATGTAAAAAAGACGAGCATATGAGTTGAGCTGGTTGTAACGTCCTGGATATTTATATAAAAAATTATTTATATGCAGTACTCTCATATGGCGTACATGTCTCATATGGCATTCTCGTTCAAGTTAATAGCGTACTAAGGGTCACTATGGGTTATTATGACAAAAAAATATGAAGTTGAGCTTAAACATTTTGTGACTGTGTATTTAATTAATTTGAAGATTTTTTTTTTAATGTTATGAAATTTATATTTTAAATTATATATGCAATTAATTAGATAATATAATAAATTTTAATTAAATATGAAAAAAAATTGTTAACCTATGTCCTTTGTCATAATTATCCTGTAATATAGAGTTATTTGTGTCAATGTGAAGGGAAATTGTGATATCGAATATAAAACTATATTACAAATAATCGTAAATCGTAATCAATGTTTTATTAAAGAATGATATAATAAACGTTTTAAAATGTTAAAAAATATTAATTTTCTTTAAACTATTGTTATTTATTTTAATCGGATACTATTACGTGAGAAAAGAACTATATATATTTTCGAACTGTTATATCTGGAAAATAAAAAATCATATCGAGATTAACTAAAATGCATTTTAAACCTAAATGTTAATAGTTTGATCTGGTATTAATGAAATTAAGCAAAAAAAAAACTAATTGCCGCGATGCTACAACGTTTTAAAAACTATCTTAAAATCATTTTTTGTCTCTGACACCATTTTTTTCAAAATTGTGATGCGTTAGCCAACTTTTACCAACGAATTCGTATGCAACACGCAGAAATACGTCGAAAATGATTATTTACTCATTGCAAAATGATACTCTGAATAGTGTAATCATTGGATTCAATAATAACCCTAATATATCGAGATAATGGAGTGCATTTTTCTTGATTTTCGCGCAACGTTTGCATCTGCACGTTACCAGTGCACCGAATAGATTTGACGAAACGAGAGAATAGAACAAAAACAATTTACTGTAAACATGCGTCGACAGAAACGTCGAAAAATTCAGCTAAACACCGTTATCACGATGCGATGGCATATGCGCGAAATTAAAATCAGGTCAATCCCACAGTTCTCCAAGCCAAGCAGACGTACGGTATTTTTGGCTGAGTCATATGCACATACGTAAACAATAACGTGTGTGTGATACATATATACACACATACATATATATATGTATATACAATGCGTTATGCGTTTGTAACTTGTGCACTCCTACACAAAAGTTGCTATACGCTTGCTCGTAGCGTTATAATATGTAGCTCGAATATACACCACATGCGTTGTCAATTGGTAAGGTAAAGTTAATGGATTCCTCTAACAATAAGTAAGGCTCGGCAAATGCGAATTTATTAGCCACGTGCAGAACACATGAACAATCCGTTACAATTTGATTGACTTATACGAAGGACAATTGCAAATACGACAGAAAATAGAATTAGAATTATACGATTGAAAAAAATGAGAGAATCTCGAATATTTATGAAACAACTTGATCAAACTTCGTAAATCCTCCAGTTATTGTTAATATTTTCAATTTAAATCAATTTTTCTCCTTCTTGATTGTGGATTTTTATCTTGTAGGGTCACAGTAGGTTTATTCAAGATTTAATTACATCCGGTATGTAGATTGATAAGCTCCATGAAAATACTTGGCTTGTTTCAATTCAACAAAATCTAAAATAATTGTCTATAATGAGAATTCTGTGTTAAGGTTTAAAATAATGTAACAGGTGATTATAAATCAAGTTTAAAGTTTTTAATAAACAAGAGGGTATTTTTAACTATACTAACTATATTAAAATTAAAATTTCCAAAGAGACATTCTGAAGAGGAAAATAACAAATAACTTGATAATAGAATAAGAAAGCAGATAAAGAAATTAATAAATTTAATTCTTTTACCATTAAAATTTTCAAATAATCAAGAAATATAATTCAAATAATGAATAAACATTAGCACGAAGGAGAATCAGTTATTTTAATGTTAAGGATTATTTTAGATTCAGGATCTTTGCTTATTCGATAATGATATGCAAAATATGATACTTTGATCTTAAATTTCAGAAAATTTAAATTAATAAAAATTTCAATAAAGTCATTCACGTAATATCTTTTTGTTCCAACATTTCTTTTTTTAGAGTTCTAACTCAATTAACAGGCGGCGTATAAAATATAGCGAAATCTCGGTTGACTGAAGTTATCGAGCATTGGACAGATTATGCAAGAATTCAATACAAAACGAGCATGTACACGTTATGATATTTTTACGAGGAGTTTTTAACCGGAAGAAATCCGCCAACGAAAGGGTCAAGCGAGACGAATGGGCGCAACAGTGCGGCGATGCATCGCTATTAAATGCAAAGCATTATAACGGTACGTTCACAGCCATAGATTTTGGCTCCTCGGTTGCTATAATGTCTGCTCTGCACGTGCGATCGGATCCCGGTAGAGAGAGAACTGTACGATTTGACTCGTGCAACAACCGTGACAATTGTACGTACAGTATATAACCGTGTAGAACATCCTTACGTTCCCGTTGTGCAATCTGGGGCACAAGTTCCGTAAATGTTTGCCGTATATCCTATTACGGCACAGCATCAAGATTTAAACCAAGGCCGACGGTATTTGCGTGGTTATCGTGTTATGTAAGCTAATCGAGCATGCATACGAGGATCAAACGGGCTAGTATCGATTCCATTAAAGTTCATAACGTATTCACGTCGAGCTAGAATTTTTCCTCTTAAGTTACCCGCGCTTTTCTTTTTGCGATTTACAAAAAATCTTATCCCAATTAGCAAAGAAATCTTGCGCACGGTTTTATCATTGTTCTAATAATAAGTAAAGTTTTCTTTATTATCACGTAGTTCACGTTTTTAATACAATTACTTCGTAATTTCATGGTTGAAGGAGACTTTATATTTGACATCCTATTAAATTCTACAGTGACAGTGTAGAGGAATGTAAATAATGAGAGGAAAAAAATGATTTCAATTACCATAATTTAATTATAATATTTTTACCGAGATACTATTTTTTGCAATAAATTATTACAGTTTTTAGATTTCATCAACATGTGATACTTAATATTCCTGTTAAAAAAGTTTTATGCTTATTAACATAAAAAAATTATTAATTTGCCTGGATAATTTAATAAACGATATTGCTATTGTAATTCTGCTCATGAGTGTGTTTTAAGTCTGAAAAAATATTTTGATGCGCAAATCAGAATGTATATAAATTTATTAAATTTACACAAGAAATATTCAAGTACTAAGATCCGCTCCGATCTAATATAGAGTTCTTCTTATTTAAAATTTGATTTATTCATATCAATTTAACAGTCGTTTCATATTGTTTAACTATATAGTCATTTTTGGTCCCAAATAGATATATTTTGGAAAATTAATGTCATTATTATTATTATTATTATTATTATTATTATTATTATACTATAGTTATTATAAAACAGCATAATAACTCAAAATAGAACTCCTGACATAATTATTTTACCATATAATTATACCAAATAATTTTCTCTCAGTGCATCGCGTGTGACCTTCAAGTTGTAAGACTGGAGGACCGACTCAATAATTTCGTTGGTAGTAATATTCTATTCGTACAAGGTCTTTCTCACGTTTATACGATCTTTTGTGTGCATTTGCAAGGTTGTTAAAAAGGCATTAACTTACGTCTTGTGCGGAGAGGACTCTCGTGGCAGCTTCTACAGGAACATTTCCGGAATGCGGATGATGTTGATGCGATTCAACTGCATTGTCGCGATTGCAAACGTTCTTATACCAAGGTAAACCATTTTCGCTGTCTTCGTCATTCCGATATTTTCGCCACACGTGCCTGATATTAGAAAAATTTATTGCTGTAAAAAAAAATACAACCGGCCAGCACTGCGGATGGCATATTTCCTTTCGCAATAAGCAAAATTTGCATACCTGACGCCGAAGGCGATCCCCAAGGCGATGATCAGCGGTAATAATGTCGATATGCATGCAAGCAAAACGGTTTGTATGTCTGAAAAGTTGGCAAGGATACCTGAAATATAATAATCATAAAATTCTTGAAGCGAAAGTATGATAATAACTTGAATCTTTACTAGTTGATCCCTTTATATGATTATTCTGTCAAAGCTTACGCACTATTACTTAAAAGTATTTATCTACTGTTTCTTAATTAAATGAAGAAGAGTGATTTTCCATTTTCTTTTCTACTCTTCTAAATGTTAGACTTAATAATAATGTTTAATAGAGAACTAAAAATTTTAGCATTCAAGTGTATAAAAAAGATGCATACAAAAATTAAGATGGGTAAATATATGCTCGTTATTAGTTTTTATCGCGTTTCTTCGCGATTAAACGTATTTCCAGCTACTTTTCATTGAATTTTCATCGTGATAAGATTGATTGAAAATTTATTTGAAAACAAATATCCCGAACTTCCCCAACTCCACTAAAAGACATTTCTCAAGTGACTTTAAAAAACGACCAATTTTGAAACGCAGTTTCAGATACGTTCAATATTTTACCTTTTAAACGCATAATTAATTAAAATTCGGATTTGGACGAAGAAACGACCCACCCATCTCGCTGTCCTTATCGAGAACTTTATACCTTTCTTCAATACACTGTGCTACTTACTGTGCTCGAGTTCGTCTTGTTCGATGAGATACTCCGTCGCGTTGTAGACGCGATGGTGTGGTTTGATGGTAGTGACGATCGCAGGATCGCCCATCATAGCTGCGGACGGATTAGTCGTCTCGGCATTAAACGCGGCAGCGATCACGTTAGAAGGAAGGAATGTCACCGACGTGAAATTTAGTTTTCCTGCCGTTGTTTTGTCGTAAATTGTACGATTGTATGCCATCGTTTCTGCCATCCCGTTCGTACTCGACGATGCATTACCGAGAGATTTGGCGGTTCAAGCGAATCCACGTCGGTCGAGAAGATAAAGCACAAGAATGAAACTAACCGAGAAGTTAGTTTACGTTACGCGAGCATTTGGTCTTTCTTTTACATTTTACTATCACTATTCCAATTCTGAGTCAATCTATCGCATTTAATTTGCTCTCTCTTTCTCGTTTGAATGGTGATAACCGTCGCAAAAGATGGATACACAGAAGTTGCTCGCCGATAAATCAATGTTTCAACGGAAACATATAGAATATTTTCACATACGTACGTGTATATGTATATATGTGTACATATATATATACAATTGCTCATGCATGTTATTTCATCTGTGATGAGCTTTTACAATGGATTAGACTATTAATGCTTGCGTATGAGATCGTCGTTCTATCGCCTTCGCCTTAAATGGTAGTCATATCAAATGTCACGTTGAAAACATGATGATAAAGAGACGTTATGCCTGTGTATCTGTTTAATGTTGTAACACGTACTTTTTTATTGTAAGTGTCTTTAAGTGTTTGCATTTTATATTCTTTGTATTTTCTCTTCAAGAAAAACATTTTCATAAACTTGAGCGTTTTGCTCTTCGCAAACTGTTAAATATTTTATGAAAGTTATCTGTCTCTGTCTTTATCTGACTTTTTCCTTACATTGTCAAATATACTTTCTGTCGCTTATCTTGCTTCAACTGCTAAATAATATATTGAAAAAATAAATGCTTACAAATCACATTGGAGAAAATTACGAAATAACATTTTCATCTGCTTCATTTACTCGATCCTCTTTTTTTCGTCCTTATCGTTTGCCTTTTCATTATTCGCATAGCCATCTATCGTACAATTTATTCTTTCTCTGACTGCAGATCTGGATGCGTTACTGCAACAAATTTTTTATCTAATTAATTAAAACTACACGAAGAAAATTTATCTTAAAAATAATGATAAATTTATCCTGAAAAAACGTAAAGGTATTGTCTTACATTTTCTACTGTAATTGGCCGATTCGTTTACTGTTCATATCTTATTACTGCCTTATATTTTTCTACGTATTTCTAGATTAATACTTTCCAGCCTTTAAATAAAATTATGTAAAAACGTAAATTCATCTTTTTCTTTGTTACTCCTAATAGTATCAAAATGTTATAACAATTTAACAATAATTGAAAGATAATTGAAAAGAATTATTATTTTTTAGAACAATTTGTATAACGATAAAATTAGTTTTTGAAACAAAAAAAGGCATAACTGTAACTAATTACCTTTACAAATTAACTAGCAATCCTAGCAAAATTTTAAAATATGTTAAATAATTTGTGATTCTTTACTGTTTTAAATGGAACAGATGTGTGTTAAATAAATAAAATAAGTATGTAAAACATCGTATATACATTTTACAATACAATATATTTTTAATCTGACTTAGAGTTCATGATAATTTTACATGCAGCATGATAATTAATAAAACTATATCTGAATGACGTTTTTATTTTTACTAACACCACTAAAGTCGCTTATTCGCGAGCGAAATGTGAGACCACTGATAGATGGACGTGATAAGTTCAATTTCTCGTAAGTAAAAATCCAGAATAATGTAAAAGACGCAACATTACAAGATTATTTACCAACTCCAAAATTGAGTTCGAAGATGAAAATAAATGAGAGACGTATTTTGACAATACAGTTTCGATCAAGAATTTTGTAAGATGAAAAATGTTTTTCATGTACGGTCTGAGAATTATAATATTTCTGCTTCTATTTAATTTTTTTTAACATACGATATGATTTCTTTATCTTGTATCCTGAAGATTATACAATCAATAAATAAATAAATTACAGTTTAAGAGTCGACGATTCAAATCAAATTTCAAACTAACAGAACGTTTAATTAACGTTTGAGTCGACTCTTTAATGGAACTGTAGTTCAAAGTTTAATCATCGAGCTATCTAACATTTTGGCAACTACAAAGTTAAGATTTAATTATCTCTCACTAGAGAGACATTTGTTCGACGCCAGGCCGAGCGCGAGTAATCTAAAGAGGTCATCATTGAATTTTATGGGAAATTTCGAAGCATCTTATATCGAAAAGATAGGCGTTTTAAGATTCCTCGGTACTGTAAGCGCTTTATGTAGGCTGTAAACCCGCGATTATGCCAGTCGATACATACGCAAACGACACATCGTGCAAACCACCCAGGTGACGGGGCCGCCGGCGCCGTCGTCAAGCGATGGATATTCGATGTACTCGATACGCTATGTAGCGCGCATAATGCTGTTGCGTGCTGCGATATACGTATGCACATTGTGGCCTGTTTGACGGACTTCGCCTCGGTCTCGCAAAGTGCATCGTAGTAGCGTGCCGACATTCTATGCAACGAGGACAAGATATGCGGAGATAAAGTTCAATCTGGCGTTAAGTGTGCCTGCTACACCGCGATTTGCGACATTGCGGATTATTCTATTTGAGATTGTGGCGATGAAACAAAAATCGCAGAAATTTGCTCCCGCACGCAACTCGCAGCGCCTAGAACCAGATAATTGAAAATAATCATAATTTCCGCGCTATTCCATTCCATCGGAACCATTTCACGATGTAAATTGCTAGATATGGCTATTTAACTATAAAAATATATTAGGTGTTGGAATTAATTCGTAGCGTTTTTTAATGAAAGAATGTTATTTATTTCACATGAGCATTAAAAAATACATTAATGAAAGTACTTCCCATCACTTGTAAAACGCTACGAATTAATTCCAACACCTAATAGCATGTAAAATTTTTTTTTTTTTTTTGTTGACAAGATACCTAATTTTAATATTGCCAAATTTTTAACGGAATATTTCATACTTTATCGGTCAAAAAAGAATGCTTATGTCATGCTTCTACATTTAAATATTTTCGCGATTTTAACAAGCTTTAAAGTACGAAGTCACTTGAAAGATTGTCACATAAAACTGTATTGTATGAAAATGTTATTAAGAAATACTATAGCAAAATTAAAAAATTTCGTTATAAGAAAATGCATAAATTTTGTTAGAGATATATGTGCGCATCTAGTAAGATATTCTTAAATACTATGTAGAGTTCTTTTACTATTTTTGTAACCGGTATCGTTCGATATTTTATAGTAGTAATCTATTGCTTTCGAAAATTTCGATAAAGAAAAAATTGCCGAGAAACCTAGATACCGCAGTAATTACGTAAGAATTCTATTTCGCGACAGATTGCATCCTAGAGATGGAAGGAATAGTGCCGGTGAGTAGTCCGGATCATAAATTAGCTTCTTCTTCCGCGGATAATGCCATCTTTTGGCGCAGTGGTTTCTCATACATTTCGCCTGCATCAGTGCAATGTCCGATGAAAAAGGGAGAAGGAGTTGGAGGAGAAGAACAAGAAGAGAAGGAGGAGGAAGAGTAAGCTGCAAGGTCCAGGACCACAGTTTGGGTGAAGTCGTTCAACACATTGTAGTAAAACTTTCTTTTAGGTTCTTTTTAATCCTCAACCGACTATGAGGCATCCGCAATAGGCAATTGTATCATTTACTTTAAAATCTAAATTAAATACTTAGTACAATTATCTTGACTAGTTGAATGGTTTTACGCTCTCATGTACATTTTTCACTCGTTATCTATATATTATTATGTAATTTACATTGCAACTGAACTAGATGTTATAATTTTTATCTTGGTGGCAAGTATAACAATGGAAAAATGTAAAATAAAAAGTAAAAAACTAAGGTTTTTATTTATTATTCTTTTCTCCGACTTTCTCTCTTTCTCTCTCTCTCTCTCTCTCTCTCTCTCTCTCTCTCTCTCTCTCTCTCTCTCTCTCTCTCTCTCTCTCTTTCTGTGTAGGTGTGCCTAAATCATATTTTAATTGCAAAATTGCGTATACAAATTATTTTAGAAAATTATATTGTATTATTCTATTTTCGTATAATTTTAATATTCTTTTTATCCTTTTAAAATTTTAAACGATATATTCTCTGCTTTTTTAATTTAGAATTCAAATCATTCAAAATTTTTATATTAAGTACTTATAATTTATTAAAAATCAATTATATATAATTTTTTATACATTACTATAAAGCCAATTTTTCAAAGTAGAAATTTATATAAAATACAAATATATTTCTTTTTATATACATAAATTATTGCTTTCTAGAAAATTGATAAATACTTTGTGTCATATACAATATGTGTTTTAGCGTTGTATTTTATTTCTGCCTTTTTTTTAAAATACATAAAATTAGAAGTGTAAAATAGAGTGCTTTATTAATAATAACAAAATTACATTTGAGAAAATCTATTTAATTATTTCATTTTGAGAAAATCTCTTTAATAATTATTTGAAATTTATTTTTATCTTTTAATGTTTTAATCCGTGTAGTCATATGATTTAAACTTAATATAAAATGAAGTTTAAAAGATACAATTTTTTTTTCAAATTTGTGAATCAGTTTTCATGTTCTTTTTATTTATATATTTTGACATTTATCAAGTACATATATATTAAATTGTACATCCGTGATTTAAGTAGATTAATAATAATGTAGTTAAAAAAATAGATTTTAATAAAATTTTAATTAGGAATAGATTAGTTTTAATGCTTTTCCTAAATCGTTTACACATTTTTACTACTCTATCAAGTACGTAACTGAAACAAAACCACATGTAAATTCATGCAAAATGCGATGCAACAAAATATATTTACATTAATTGACCGCCATGAACTTTTACATAGAACTGCTACTTAATAATGATTACATAAGCCAGAACTCCCGTACAAACGTCATAATCAGAAAACTTTTTAAGTTTATTCATTGTATTGTTCTCGTGTGTGACCTTAGAAAGTAAGGAGCCTTTGAACTTATATCTATTGAACGGTACGCGCCGTGCGGTTCCATTTTTTTTTATGTAATACCGAGTGACCTTTAAAAAGATGTTGGGAATGAGAAATACGTATGGGAACCGGCTACAATTCTAGAATCTACTTCCCCTTAGTCGAAACGTTAATGTTCGATTATCGCACAGAGATTGTTGGTCGACGAGGATTCACTTATACGGCTACATACCAATTACAGTTTCCATTTTCCGACATAGAGCGATGCATTTGGATCGTACACGACCCGGAGACAGAGCGAGAAACAAACGAATTCGTCAGGAACTGAGATCCGGGACCACGATAATGATAATACCAAACGCCCCAATGTACCTGGGGACAACGAGACACGGGAAACTGCACACACACCTACGATCGAGCCGCGGTAGACACGGGTCGCGAAAGGGAGGCTGTGAAACTGCGAGATGAAAGCGGAGCGCAACCCCCGGTGCGCGCGCGCAGCATCCCCGGAAGCAGCCCGGCTAGATCGAGGGGTAGCCCTCGGGACCGCTTACTCAGTCGAAGTCGAGATATCCATATCCGTGTTCTTGTTTCCTCGACCCTTATTCCAAGTGTTCTATACAAAATTCAAGATCAAAATTGTTTGCTAAATAAAATTCTTGAAAT
This sequence comes from Acromyrmex echinatior, assembly GCF_024713525.1. NCBI lineage: Eukaryota > Metazoa > Arthropoda > Insecta > Hymenoptera > Formicidae > Acromyrmex > Acromyrmex echinatior. Next base: position 10,807,136 of record NC_141856.1, on the reverse strand, counting down.
TTTTCTTCTTTATACTTTAAAGATTGCATTTAATCTTCCGTTCTTTTTTAAGAATAAAATCTATAGTTTATATTTTTTAATTATTATTACTAAATAATTAGTACTGGTAGTATTAGTATTAAATTAATATTAATATTATTCAAAGTTATATTATTAATGTTATAAAATATAATTGTTTGATTTTTAATTGTGTAAAGTATTTTACTATATTTTAAATAAAGTATATTTTTGTAAATGTATCATATAGTATATTATATGTAGTACATTTTGTATATATACAGATATATATCTTTTAGAAAAAAGTATTATTGGTAAATTTATTATATACATATATATATATGCACAACTATGGAGAATTGAACATCTTGAATATTTTGCTTATTTTTAATGATACGAAAAAATGTTTCAAATGAAAATAGAACGGTTTCAAGGAGAACGTATTTTGATTACGTTGTTTTTTTTTTCTAGATGGAGGCGTCGAAAAGATACAAAGATCATTTCCGCTTTTTAAAATAAAATTACATGATATGATTCCTTTAATTAGTCCGCATGTAAAAGTTTTAGTATATTGATACAAAAAAAAACAATAGTTTACGAAATATTTAATATTTCATGTCAATATAAGCCAGAATAAAGTATAAAAAATTTGTGTTTTTAAAGCAGAGAAGTATCTTATTGTCTGTCCATAGAATTTATACACGTATCACAGCGCATGCTTATATCGAATACATTTAAGATGCGTTCCGTTTCACGTATGATGCGCATAATAATGTATCATTTTACCTTTCTTTAATATTCAATAAACAACAAGGATAAAATGATACATCATGCACATCATGCGGAACGCATCTTCAATCAATATGACAGATATTTTAATCTTTTGTTTTGAGTGAATACGCGTCGAATAACTCTTAATATATTTTTATTAAGATTTGAGACAAGGAATTAGCTATTCAAAATTACTCAGAGAAACTCTGTCCATACTGATTTATCTAATATATAATCTGTTTCGCTAGGGACGTCTTTAAAACAATATTTAAAATGTCTTAAAGCATCTTTTAGACGTCTTGAAGACGTCTTATGTTCGCATTTTGAATGTATAATATTTGAGAATAATTTTGCAATCGTTTTATGATTGTCTATTGAGATAGGATTATTCTTCTAGATCTAAGAGTGTAATCCAATCAGCGCGAAGAAAACTTCCGATAGTTGCTAAACCAATCAATGAGCGCATTTAGCTAACTCAACAGTTGAGTGAGCATTTGCTGTTATTGATGTATTCTTTTAGATCATCCAATCAGAATTATAAATCTAGTCTGCTGAACACATCCATTGTTCTCTGAAGAATTAAGCCTATTCTACAATGTGCTTTTTGTTTCTTGTTTCTTGCTTTTTGCTATTTATTGCCTTTTTGCTTCTTATCCCGTTTTTCGTTTTCTGTTGCTCGAGATAAACGTTAACGAACTTCAGAAGAAACACATATCAAGAAATATAATTGTTGATAAAACGATCACAAAGAGGAAAAAAACAAAAGGTAAAAAGTAAGAAACAGGAAACAAAGAGACATTGTAGAATAATCATTAGGAATATACGAAGTATGAGTAGATGTCGGTAAATCAGAATAAAATTCGAATTCGAAAACTTGTCGATCTTGAATTTGGAATAGGATTGCGAGCGACATCTGCCAGCACATCTGGCAAGATCATGATCAAAATTCGCATACCACCGGAACGGAAAAGACTCTCTCGAGGGCTCTGCTCTCTGCTCCACTTTGTTCTGACTCCGTAATCCATACACGGTACAACTGAGTACAACTCAGTACAACTCCGTACACGATATGGAAGAACGCAGGATGGCACGCGGATAGTTGAGGCCTTTTTACATTTATTTATATTTTTCACGGACGCGCGCTCTCACGAGCAATTGTGATGGCGTCGACTTATATCAAAGACGAGACGGGTAAGGATCAGATACTCGCCATGTCGCGAAGTGTACCTATGAGGTACGCACCGGCTCTAACCTCGGTCGTGTAAACAAATGTAAAACTATAAATTTTGCATAATAATAAATCGTTTCTTTTCCCATGTGCTGTAATTAGACTAACCTCATAAAATTTTCATGTATCTCGTAGCGTTACCCCAAGCTGATTGTCTTATTAGAATTCTTGTACTTGCTTTAACTGTGTATTTTTTTAATTCAATTCAATTTAATTTTTAATTCAAAAATTTTGCGGAGATATAGCCAAGATTGAATAGTTATGATTGAAATGTGTGATTATTATTTCAGGTACATTTATCCCAGCAAGCCAACGACCCGATGGTACATGGCGAAAGCAACGACGTGTGAAAGATGGATATATTCCTCAGGAAGAAGTTCCTTTGTAAGTAATCTTGTGTGTTCTTTAATATCTTGACATTATTTGCCAACTCTGTTTTATTTCTATTGCATATTTCTGTTATTCCCTTTGCAGATATGAAAGTAAAGGAAAGCAATTGATAAAGAAGCCTTTATATCCTGTGGGTGCCAGTCCAGAATTTATAGCAGAACATAAAGCCAAGCTAGAAGCTCTAGCGGCAAAAAACAAAGTAATACCTGGTACACAAACAAAAACTCAAGAAGGATCCAAGAAGAAGAAAAAGAAAAATAAATCTAAAACTGTGGAACCTGTTGCCGAAGGATTATCCAAAATCATGATCTCAGAGCCTGAATTTCATAAAGAAGTTCCAACTCATACCGATAAACCACTATCTACTGCAAAGCAAACCACAACAAACAATATAACTAAAGACAATTCAAGCACATTGTCGCAGAAAACGACAATTGAACCACAAAAGAGATTAAAAAATCTTCGTAAGAAAATTAGAGAAATAGAAGTATTAGAGGATAAAATAAAAACTGGTGCTCTGAAAAATCCTGATAAGGAGATACTTGACAAAATCAGACGGAAAATAGAGATTTCGAAAGAAATAAAAAGATTAGAAGCTTTATAGATCATATCGAATTAAAACTTATACAAATTTGTCAATGCCATTGCAAATGACGTTGTAAAACTTGATTGATAACAATCCTATTCTATAGCAAGAAAAATCTTTGTTTCTTTCAACAGTTACATTACAGTTTTAATATTACATCTTAATTATTTTTTACTTACAATGTGTAGATTGATAATATTGATATATTTATATGTAAGGCAATAACATTAATTCTGATATTTGATGAAAAACTTATACATACATCTATGTATACATATATGTATATAAGAGAACTTACGTGAAAGTTTTAATGAAAACAAATGGAGTTTTCATAACGTGATTGATGCTCTGGATGTCATGATTTAAACCAGTTAAAGAGAAAATAAAAACGGTTTTAGATGGATTTATATTAGCGGTCAGGACGATCTAAGAAATATATGTAGACATCTGTGAAAGTGTTTTAATGAGAATTATTATGCATTTAATGTGATAAGACAAACTATATCGATTTATAATATTTATAGCGAATAAATCCTAAATTATATAAAAAATTATCGCGCTTTTGTGAAGAAAATAAATGATCTCAAAATTATTATCACATAGGTTTTTATTAATAGTAATTTTATGTAATAAAGTATTATAATTCGAAATCGTTTTAGCAATTAGCGCCTGTTACATGTTCCAATATGTTCCAACTATAGCTCATTTCTCTCTGTAAGAGTTCTCTATGTATAATAGGAGCATGTTGGAGCATGCAACACAACCTGTTGTAACGATCATGTAACTTTCGCTAGAGTAGAAAAGTAAAAATTTTTATGATTTACATATACACACATACATACAAAGAATTTTCACGTTTCCGCCCTAGGGAAAATGTTACATGATCGCTACCCTGATTACAACTTATACAATGTTACCAATTCATAGAAAATGAAACTATAGAAACTATAGCTTAGAGGTTTTGTTGCAACCAACATTATCCCCTCTTTTTTTATGTAAATTGTCATGTAACCCTCCCGGCAGCCAATCGGTGCACAAAAACGTTTATATCGTTCTGACTCGTTTCGCAGTTCGTTTCCCTGTTATTTGGACACGACAATTTACTGATACGGTATTGTTGTTGCGAGGTTAGAACATGCGATTTCTGGAAATACGTGGATTACCTTCATGAGAACAGTTGTAGGCGACAATTAGGATGTTTCGATCGACAAGAAGTTTGATCATCGCACTGCAACGTGCGAAGGATTGCCATTTGCATACGTGCGGTCAACGATTATCAAAGGTTGCCGAATATGAATGTGAGTAATGTTGACGAGAGGTTTGTGATTTTTAATAATAATCGCTTTTTAAATGTAGCTCCTATCACAGACGATTATAAAAAGGGTCCGAGCGAGGGTAGAGCCCTTTACTTGGATGCTCAAGCCACTACTCCATTGGTAAGTTTGAGATGATGTCATATGATGCAACCTATGGATTTGTTATTATTGGTTTTTTTTATTATTGCATTGGACTGCACTTGAATTGTTTTTCTCATTTTCGTCAAATTTCAAATATATATTATATTTATTTCACTTTAAATATAAAAACACTAGTTCACTTATAAAAAACAAATCTCATATATACATGCAAATAACGTATGAAATGATAAATTACTAGGATCCCCGAGTGTTAGATAAGATGATGCCGTATCTGACAGTGTACCATGGTAATCCACATTCCAGAACTCACATGTACGGTTGGGAATCAGAAGCAGCAGTTGAGCATGCTCGTCAGGTTGATATTTTAATTTATAAATTCTTCTATATTATATGGCTGTTAAATCTAAAAGATTACTTGTCTTTTTTTTTAATAGCAAGTTGCAGATCTAATAGGAGCGGACAAGAAGGAAGTGATATTTACATCTGGGGCAACAGAATGCAATAATATTGCTGTAAAAGGTGTAGCGAGGTTCTACAAATCCAAGAAAACTCATATTGTGACAACCCAGACAGTGAGAAATTTTTATAATAAGTTTTAATTTTTTTTTCTTAAGTGAATCTACAATTATCTGTTTTTATTTAGGAACACAAATGCGTACTGGATTCATGTAGAGCCCTGGAAGCTGAAGGATTTGATGTAACATACATTTCTGTAAAATCAAATGGTCTTATTGACCTCAATGAACTGGAAGCAGCCATTAGGCCATCTACATCACTAGTTTCTGTAATGATGGTAAATAACGAGATTGGTGTTAAACAGCCTATTGAAGAAATTGGTACCATTTGTAGGTGAGCATCAAGATTTTAATACTATAAATATTTAAAATATTCTATTTTTTATGTGTATGTATGTATATATATATATATAGTTATTTTTAAATTCCATTTACTTTTTACTTATTACTTATGCAGGAAGAAAAAGGTCTTTTTCCACACAGATGCTGCACAAGCCATAGGCAAAGTGCCAATTGATGTTAATGCTATGAATATTGATCTGATGTCTATCAGTGGTCATAAGTTGTATGGTCCAAAAGGTAATTTTGTATAAATTATAATTTCTATTACGCAGAAAATAATATCCTTATTTCTTTTTTATATATTGATTTAAATAGTAGATATAATAAATAATTATAAAAAAATTAATATTTTTAGAAGTTGTATATTAGAAATTATATGATCTTTTGTCTAATACAATTTTCATTTCAATAAGTTATAAAAATTATTCTATGTTTATAAAAAAGCTCACTGCATCTATAATACATTCTTTATTTATCTATTCTGCATTTAGGTATTGGAGCCCTGTACGTTAGAAGAAGGCCACGAGTGCGCGTAGAACCATTGCAAAGCGGTGGCGGACAAGAAAGAGGAATGAGAAGCGGTACTATACCAGCACCCTTAGCTGTAGGGTTGGGTGCTGCTTGTGAATTAGCGCAGACAGAAATGGACGTAAGTGAAACAAAAGTTCCGCTTCATATAATTAATTTGAGGTTAAAATCTACACTGTATATTTTTTCCAGTACGATCACAGATACATCAACACATTGTCGAATCATCTGATTGAAAAGATAACGTCAAATTTGCGGCAAGTCGTTCGAAACGGAGATCCCATAGCCTGGTATCCTGGGTGCGTAAATCTGTCGTTCGCGTGTGTAGAGGGTGAATCGTTATTGATGGCTTTAAAGGATGTGGCATTGAGCAGCGGTTCGGCTTGTACCAGCGCGAGCTTGGAACCCAGCTACGTGCTCAGAGCAATCGGTGCCTCGGAAGATCTGGCACATTCCAGTATCAGGTATATATTTTGAGATAAAGGAACTTTACTCATCATTAGTCCACAGTGTTCCAATATACTAACAGTATTAAAAATCTATAATATACGTGACGTAGGTTTTCAATATTAGTAGTGTATTAGAATGCAGTCATTATGAAGCATTGGAAATATCATTCGAATGCTTTCGTTTGTCATTTTATACTTGCTTTCACTGAATGTTAAATTCAGTAAGCTATTCGAGTGATATTTCCGAACATGCCTTAGTATTAGATATTGGAATTAATTCGTAGCGTTTTACAAGTGATGGGAAGTACTTTCATTAATGTATTTTTTAATGCTCATGTGAAATAAATAACATTCTTTCATTAAAAACGCTACGAATTAATTCCAACACCTAATAATTTTATATTTTATCGATGTAACTTGCGACTTGTTCAATTAGGTTCGGTATCGGACGATTTACAACGTTCGAAGAAGTCGATTACACGGCGGACAATACGATACAACATGTAAAGCGACTTCGGGAGATGAGGTAATACAGTAATTATCATACAAATGTTTATTTCGAGAGACGTGATGAAGGAACTATGTTAGATTTATGTATACATTATACTTTGGCGTTATATCTTTACAATTTGAAATCTCGTTTCGCGGAGGGAACGACTTTATCATTGGACGTTTCATGAGATCGTGATTATCTCTATTTCTCTCTATCGTCTGATATGCATCTATTAGCCATAACACTACATGAAAACCAAAATTTTAATATTTAATATTTTAATATTTTAATATTTTAATATTTTTATTTTTTCATTTTTTGTAGCCCACTGTGGGAGATGGTGGAAGATGGTATCGACTTGAAGACTATCAAATGGACTCAGCACTAGTGCCTGGTTATCGTGTAACCTTTACAAACTTAAATAGATATAGTATGTATATTTATCAATGTATAATATAATACCGATCGTGTAAATCAT